>NC_136068.1:936575782-936823282 GCF_964261635.1 Lissotriton helveticus
TGGTTAGAGTAGGCACTGACGTGAGAATTATCGAGTCCGCTGACCCTGGTCCATGACCCTGCCGCGTCGGGAATCAAACCCTGGTCCCGGGCCGACTTCTGCTTTTGGGTCTGCCGCCTCTAACCAGTGAGCCATTGAGAGTTGTACCCCAGGCTGAACATGAAAACTGAGAAAACATGAAAACTGAGATTCTAATTTTTAGTAGGGTGTGGATTTTCACAATATCCATAGTACTGATTATCAAGCCTTAGAAAATCTGTTTTTTATTGCTGTGCATTCGTTTGAAAATATTCAAGTTCTAATGCACTAACTGTGGACTTTTCCATCTGCAGAATATACTGAATGACCAGAGATGGCAGTGCTGCGGAAGAGAATTTGTCTGCATTGCTGAGACCCAAAAAAAAAACAAGAAGCCATTTCTCAGCACTCTGCCTTCCTTCATCAATTTAAATGGTAAGTCAAACTCGAGTTAGTGGGGTCTTGGCATGATTATCTTTGTCAAGACTCTACCAAAATGGATGACGTTACGGTGACCATCATATTTTATCAGACTTTGTCTCCGAAGCTGAGAAAGCCTGCGTTAGATACCTGTGCTAACAATGTGTCATCAGAGGACATTACTGTCTTTAAGGCTGGAAAGAGTTTCCTTAATTTGGAGCCATGGCCTTACTTTCTCAAGGAGTGAAGCTCATTTGACCTGTTTCCCTGCACTCTGTGTGTGGGTCTCTGATACTCCAGATGGATAGCTGTTTAGGATACTCGGCGGTCTTGCAACTCCATCTAATTTTCAAAAGGAGCCCAATGCTTTCCCAGTATACTGCCTAGCTGCCTTTCAGTCCTAATTACATATAGTTACCTAGTGCATAATTGCTGATTTCTCCTCCTCCTTTGTATCCTCGTCACCCAGGGCGATTGGTCACGTGCTGTCCTGACATCATAAAGCTAGAGCAGGATGTCATCTGACATGAGGGACAATCAGTTGCCTAGCAAGCACTAAGATACATTTATCATGGTATTGAACTGGGTTGCAGGGTAAACAGGGCGCCCAGTTGAAGACCTAGATGGTGAGATGAATGAAACAGGCGCATTATTTGAGACTTGTGCATCTGTTTGAAGGTGCAGTTAATCACAATGTTCTCGACTTCTCTATAGCTTAACTGATAAGGATGTACTAAGATGAAGATGTTAAGATGTTGTTTATAGTTTTTATTATTCCCACTAACAGTAGCGTAAACCTTCCTCCCTCAACTTATCAGATCACTCAATTGCTATTGGCGTATCATAACCTATAAGAATTGCACTGAGAAGGGGATGCCATCACTTGGCTGGCAATCACATCTTTTTATCTAGGTCCTGATGTAGGTGCTAGTGTTGTGTAGAGAGTGGTAGCAAATGAGGCATAGGATTGATGTAATGTAATGTGTATACTTGTAAAGCGCACTGTTGCCAGCCGGCGTCCTGGCGCTGTATACCGCTGGGGAACCAGTCCTAACTTTCCCTGTGGGATGGTCCCTGCTGGGAATCCCCAAGGTGGAGCCAGGCATCCCCGGCGTTGAGGGGGCCGTTGTGGAGATTAGTCATGCTAATGCCCAGAGTTGCAGAGTGGGACCCCTGGTTAGAGTAGGCACCGACGTGAGAATTATCGAGTCCGCTGACCCTGGTCCCTGACGCGTCGGGAATCGAACCCTGGTCCTGGGCCGACTTCTGCTTTTGGGTCTGCCGCCACTAACCAGTGAGCCATTGAGAGATGTACCCCAGGCTGAACATGAAAACTGAGAAAACATGAAAACTGAGATTCTAATTTTTAGTATGGTGTGGATTTTCACAATATCCATAGTACTGATTATCAAGCCTTAGAAAATCTGTTTTTTATTGCTGAGCATTCGTTTGAAAATATTCAAGTTCTAATGCACTAACAGTGGACTTTTCCATCTGCAGAATATACTGAATGACCAGAGATGGCAGTGCTGCGGAAGAGAATTTGTCTGCATTGCTGAGACCAAAAACAAAAAAAACAAGAAGCCATTTCTCAGCACTCTGCCTTCCTTCATCAATTTAAATAGTAAGTCAAACTCGAGTTAGTGGGGTCTTGGCATGATTATCTTTGTCAAGACTGTACCAAAATGGATGACGTTACGGTGATCATCATATTTTATCAGACTTTGTCTCCGAAGCTGAGAAAGCCTGCGTTAGATACCTGTGCTAACAATGTGTCATCAGAGGACATTACTGTCTTTAAGGCTGGAAAGAGTTTCCTTAATTTGGAGCCATGGCCCTACTTTCTCAAGGAGTGAAGCTCATTTGACCTGTTTCCCTGCACTCTGTGTGTGGGTCTCTGATACTCCAGATGGATAGCTGTTTAGGATACTCGGCGGTCTTGCAACTCCATCCAATTTTCAAAAGGAGCCCAATGCTTTCCCAGTATACTGCCTAGCTGCCTTGCAGTCCTAATTACATATAGTTACCTAGTGCATAATTGCTGATGTCTCCTCCTCCTGTGTTTCCTCGTCACCCAGGGCGATTGGTCACGTGCTGTCCTGACATCATAAAGCTAGAGCAGGATGTCATCTGACATGAGGGACAATCAGTTGCCTAGCAAGCACTAAGATACATTTATCATGGTATTGAACTGGGTTGCAGGGTAAACAGGGCGCCCAGCTGAAGACCTAGATGGTGAGATGAATGAAACAGGCGCATTATTTGAGACTTGTGCATCTGTTTGAAGGTGCAGTTAATCACAATGTTCTCGACTTCTCTATAGCTTAACTGATAAGGATGTACTAAGATGAAGATGTTAAGATGTTGTTTATAGTTTTTATTATTCCCACTAACAGTAGCGTAAACCTTCCTCCCTCAACTTATCAGATCACTCAATTGCTATTGGCGTATCATAACCTATAAGAATTGCACTGAGAAGGGGATGCCATCACTTGGCTGGCAATCACATCTTTTTATCTAGGTCCTGATGTAGGTGCTAGTGTTGTGTAGAGAGTGGTAGCAAATGAGGCATAGGATTGATGTAATGTAATGTGTATACTTGTAAAGCGCACTGTTGCCTGCCGGCGCCCTGGCGCTGTATACCGCTGGGGAACCAGTCCTAACTTTCCCTGTGGGATGGTCCCTGCTGGGAATCCCCAAGGTGGAGCCAGGCATCCCCGGCGTTGAGGGGGCCGTTGTGGAGATTAGTCAAGCTAATGCCCAGAGTTGCAGAGTGGGACCCCTGGTTAGAGTAGGCACCGACGAGAGAATTATCGAGTCCGCTGACCCTGGTCCATGACCCTGCCGCGTCGGGAATCGAACCCTGGTCCTGGGCCGACTTCTGCTTTTGGGTCTGCCACCTCTAACCAGTGAGCCATTGAGAGATGTACCCCAGGCTGAACATGAAAACTGAGAAAACATGAAAACTGAGATTCTAATTTTTAGTAGGGTGTGGATTTTCACAATATCCATAGTACTGATTATCAAGCCTTAGAAAATCTGTTTTTTACTGCTGTGCATTAGTTTGGAAATATTCAAGTTCTAATGCACTAACCGTGGACTTTTCCATCTGCAGAATATACTGAATGACCAGAGATGGCAGTGCTGCGGAAGAGAATTTGTCTGCATTGCTGAGACCCAAAAAAAAAACAAGCCATTTCTCAGCACTCTGCCTTCCTTCATCAATTTAAATGGTAAGTCAAACTCGAGTTAGTGGGGTCTTGGCATGATTATCTTTGTCAAGACTCTACCAAAATGGATGACGTTACGGTGACCATCATATTTTATCAGACTTTGTCTCCGAAGCTGAGAAAGCCTGCGTTAGATACCTGTGCTAACAATGTGTCATCAGAGGACATTAATGTCTTTAAGGCTGGAAAGTTTCCTTAATTTGGAGCCATGGCCTTACTTTCTCAAGGAGTGAAGCTCATTTGACCTGTTTCCCTGCACTCTGTGTGTGGGTCTCTGATACTCCAGATGTATAGCTGTTTAGGATACTCTGCGGTCTTGCAACTCCATCCAATTTTCAAAAGGATCCCAATGCTTTCCCAGTATACTGCCTAGCTGCCTTGCAGTCCTAATTACATATAGTTACCTAGTGCATAATTGCTGATTTCTCCTCCTCCTGTGTATCCTCGTCACCCAGGGTGATTGGTCACGTGCTGTCCTGACATCATAAAGCTAGAGCAGGATGTCATCTGACATGAGGGACAATCAGTTGCCTAGCAAGCACTAAGATACATTTATCATGGTATTGAACTGGGTTGCAGGGTAAACAGGGCGCCCAGCTGAAGACCTAGATGGTGAGATGAATGAAACAGGCGCATTATTTGAGACTTGTGCATCTGTTTGAAGGTGCAGTTAATCACAATGTTCTCGACTTCTCTATAGCTTAACTGATGTACTAAGATGAAGATGTTAAGATGTTGTTTATAGTTTTTATTATTCCCACTAACAGTAGCGTAAACCTTCCTCCCTCAACTTATCAGATCACTCAATTGCTATTGGCGTATCATAACCTATAAGAATTGCACTGAGAAGGGGATGCCATCACTTGGCTGGCAATCACATCTTTTTATCTAGGTCCTGATGTAGGTGCTAGTGTTGTGTAGAGAGTGGTAGCAAATGAGGCATAGGATTGATGTAATGTAATGTGTATACTTGTAAAGCGCACTGTTGCCAGCCGGCGTCCTGGCGCTGTATACCGCTGGGGAACCAGTCCTAACTTTCCCTGTGGGATGGTCCCTGCTGGGAATCCCCAAGGTGGAGCCAAGCATCCCCGGCGTTGAGGGGGCCGTTGTGGAGATTAGTCATGCTAATGCCCAGAGTTGCAGAGTGGGACCCCTGGTTAGAGTAGGCACCGACGTGAGAATTATCGAGTCCGCTGACCCTGGTCCATGACCCTGACGCGTCGGGAATCAAACCCTGGTCCCGGGCCGACTTCTGCTTTTGGGTCTGCCGCCTCTAACCAGTGAGCCATTGAGAGATGTACCCCAGGCTGAACATGAAAACTGAGAAAACATGAAAACTGAGATTCTAATTTTTAGTAGGGTGTGGATTTTCACAATATCCATAGTACTGATTATCAAGCCTTAGAAAATCTGTTTTTTATTGCTGTGCATTCGTTTGAAAATATTCAAGTTCTAATGCACTAACAGTGGACTTTTCCATCTGCAGAATATACTGAATGACCAGAGATGGCAGTGCTGCGGAAGAGAATTTGTCTGCATTGTTGAGACCAAAAAAAAAACAAGAAGCCATTTCTCAGCACTCTGCCTTCCTTCATCAATTTAAATGGTAAGTCAAACTCGAGTTAGTGGGGTCTTGGCATGATTATCTTTGTCAAGACTGTACCAAAATGGATGACGTTACGGTGATCATCATATTTTATCAGACTTTGTCTCCGAAGCTGAGAAAGCCTGCGTTAGATACCTGTGCTAACAATGTGTCATCAGAGGACATTACTGTCTTTAAGGCTGGAAAGAGTTTCCTTAATTTGGAGCCATGGCCTTACTTTCTCAAGGAGTGAAGCTCATTTGACCTGTTTCCCTGCACTCTGTGTGTGGGTCTCTGATACTCCAGATGGATAGCTGTTTAGGATACTCGGCGGTCTTGCAACTCCATCCAATTTTCAAAAGGAGCCCAATGCTTTCCCAGTATACTGCCTAGCTGCCTTGCAGTCCTAATTACATATAGTTACCTAGTGCATAATTGCTGATTTCTCCTCCTCCTGTGTATCCTCGTCACCCAGGGTGATTGGTCACGTGCTGTCCTGACATCATAAAGCTAGAGCAGGATGTCATCTGACATGAGGGACAATCAGTTGCCTAGCAAGCACTAAGATACATTTATCATGGTATTGAACTGGGTTGCAGGGTAAACAGGGCGCCCAGCTGAAGACCTAGATGGTGAGATGAATGAAACTGGCGCATTATTTGAGACTTGTGCATCTGTTTGAAGGTGCAGTTAATCACAATGTTCTCGACTTCTCTATAGCTTAACTGATAAGGATGTACTAAGATGAAGATGTTAAGATGTTGTTTATAGTTTTTATTATTCCCACTAACAGTAGCGTAAACCTTCCTCCCTCAACTTATCAGATCACTCAATTGCTATTGGCGTATCATAACCTATAAGAATTGCACTGAGAAGGGGATGCCGTCACTTGGCTGGCAATCACATCTTTTTATCTAGGTCCTGATGTAGGTGCTAGTGTTGTGTAGAGAGTGGTAGCAAATGAGGCATAGGATTGATGTAATGTAATGTGTATACTTGTAAAGCGCACTGTTGCCAGCCGGCGTCCTGGCGCTGTATACCGCTGGGGAACCAGTCCTGGCTTTCCCTGTGGGATGGTCCCTGCTGGGAATCCCCAAGGTGGAGCCAGGCATCCCCAGCGTTGAGGGGGCCGTTGTGGAGATTAGGCAAGCTAATGCCCAGAGTTGCAGAGTGGGACCCCTGGTTAGAGTAGGCACTGACGTGAGAATTATCGAGTCCGCTGACCCTGGTCCATGACCCTGCCGCGTCGGGAATCAAACCCTGGTCCCGGGCCGACTTCTGCTTTTGGGTCTGCCGCCTCTAACCAGTGAGCCATTGAGAGTTGTACCCCAGGCTGAACATGAAAACTGAGAAAACATGAAAACTGAGATTCTAATTTTTAGTAGGGTGTGGATTTTCACAATATCCATAGTACTGATTATCAAGCCTTAGAAAATCTGTTTTTTATTGCTGTGCATTCGTTTGAAAATATTCAAGTTCTAATGCACTAACCGTGGACTTTTCCATCTGCAGAATATACTGAATGACCAGAGATGGCAGTGCTGCGGAAGAGAATTTGTCTGCATTGCTGAGACCCAAAAAAAAAACAAGAAGCCATTTCTCAGCACTCTGCCTTCCTTCATCAATTTAAATGGTAAGTCAAACTCGAGTTAGTGGGGTCTTGGCATGATTATCTTTGTCAAGACTCTACCAAAATGGATGACGTTACGGTGACCATCATATTTTATCAGACTTTGTCTCCGAAGCTGAGAAAGCCTGCGTTAGATACCTGTGCTAACAATGTGTCATCAGAGGACATTACTGTCTTTAAGGCTGGAAAGAGTTTCCTTAATTTGGAGCCATGGCCTTACTTTCTCAAGGAGTGAAGCTCATTTGACCTGTTTCCCTGCACTCTGTGTGTGGGTCTCTGATACTCCAGATGGATAGCTGTTTAGGATACTCGGCGGTCTTGCAACTCCATCTAATTTTCAAAAGGAGCCCAATGCTTTCCCAGTATACTGCCTAGCTGCCTTGCAGTCCTAATTACATATAGTTACCTAGTGCATAATTGCTGATTTCTCCTCCTCCTTTGTATCCTCGTCACCCAGGGCGATTGGTCACGTGCTGTCCTGACATCATAAAGCTAGAGCAGGATGTCATCTGACATGAGGGACAATCAGTTGCCTAGCAAGCACTAAGATACATTTATCATGGTATTGAACTGGGTTGCAGGGTAAACAGGGCGCCCAGCTGAAGACCTAGATGGTGAGATGAATGAAACAGGCGCATTATTTGAGACTTGTGCATCTGTTTGAAGGTGCAGTTAATCACAATGTTCTCGACTTCTCTATAGCTTAACTGATAAGGATGTACTAAGATGAAGATGTTAAGATGTTGTTTATAGTTTTTATTATTCCCACTAACAGTAGCGTAAACCTTCCTCCCTCAACTTATCAGATCACTCAATTGCTATTGGCGTATCATAACCTATAAGAATTGCACTGAGAAGGGGATGCCATCACTTGGCTGGCAATCACATCTTTTTATCTAGGTCCTGATGTAGGTGCTAGTGTTGTGTAGAGAGTGGTAGCAAATGAGGCATAGGATTGATGTAATGTAATGTGTATACTTGTAAAGCGCACTGTTGCCAGCCGGCGTCCTGGCGCTGTATACCGCTGGGGAACCAGTCCTAACTTTCCCTGTGGGATGGTCCCTGCTGGGAATCCCCAAGGTGGAGCCAGGCATCCCCGGCGTTGAGGGGGCCGTTGTGGAGATTAGTCAAGCTAATGCCCAGAGTTGCAGAGTGGGACCCCTGGTTAGAGTAGGCACCGACGAGAGAATTATCGAGTCCGCTGACCCTGGTCCATGACCCTGCCGCGTCGGGAATCAAACCCTGGTCCCGGGCCGACTTCTGCTTTTGGGTCTGCCGCCTCTAACCAGTGAGCCATTGAGAGATGTACCGCAGGCTGAACATGAAAACTGAGAAAACATGAAAACTGAGATTCTAATTTTTAGTAGGGTGTGGATTTTCACAATATCCATAGTACTGATTATCAAGCCTTAGAAAATCTGTTTTTTATTGCTGTGCATTCGTTTGAAAATATTCAAGTTCTAATGCACTAACCGTGGACTTTTCCATCTGCAGAATATACTGAATGACCAGAGATGGCAGTGCCGCAGAAGAGAATTTGTCTGCATTGCTGAGACCAAAAAAAAAACAAGAAGCCATTTCTCAGCACTCTGCCTTCCTTCATCAATTTAAATGGTAAGTCAAACTCGAGTTAGTGGGGTCTTGGCATGATTATCTTTGTCAAGACTCTACCAAAATGGATGACGTTACGGTGATCATCATATTTTATTAGACTTTGTCTCCGAAGCTGAGAAAGCCTGCGTTAGATACCTGTGCTAACAATGTGTCATCAGAGGACATTACTGTCTTTAAGGCTGGAAAGAGTTTCCTTAACTTGGAGCCATGGCCTTACTTTCTCAAGGAGTGAAGCTCATTTGACCTGTTTCCCTGCACTCTGTGTGTGGGTCTCTGATACTCCAGATGGATAGCTGTTTAGGATACTCGGCGGTCTTGCAACTCCATCCAATTTTCAAAAGGAGCCCAATGCTTTCCCAGTATACTGCCTAGCTGCCTTGCAGTCCTAATTACATATAGTTACCTAGTGCATAATTGCTGATTTCTCCTCCTCCTTTGTATCCTCGTCACCCAGGGCGATTGGTCACGTGCTGTCCTGACATCATAAAGCTAGAGCAGGATGTCATCTGACATGAGGGACAATCAGTTGCCTAGCAAGCACTAAGATACATTTATCATGGTATTGAACTGGGTTGCAGGGTAAACAGGGCGCCCAGCTGAAGACCTAGATGGTGAGATGAATGAAACAGGCGCATTATTTGAGACTTGTGCATCTGTTTGAAGGTGCAGTTAATCACAATGTTCTCGACTTCTCTATAGCTTAACTGATAAGGATGTACTAAGATGAAGATGTTAAGATGTTGTTTATAGTTTTTATTATTCCCACTAACAGTAGCGTAAACCTTCCTCCCTCAACTTATCAGATCACTCAATTGCTATTGGCGTATCATAACCTATAAGAATTGCACTGAGAAGGGGATGCCATCACTTGGCTGGCAATCACATCTTTTTATCTAGGTCCTGATGTAGGTGCTAGTGTTGTGTAGAGAGTGGTAGCAAATGAGGCATAGGATTGATGTAATGTAATGTGTATACTTGTAAAGCGCACTGTTGCCAGCCGGCGTCCTGGCGCTGTATACCGCTGGGGAACCAGTCCTAACTTTCCCTGTGGGATGGTCCCTGCTGGGAATCCCCAAGGTGGAGCCAGGCATCCCCGGCGTTGAGGGGGCGGTTGTGGAGATTAGTCAAGCTAATGCCCAGAGTTGCAGAGTGGGACCCCTGGTTAGAGTAGGCACCGACGAGAGAATTATCGAGTCCGCTGACCCTGGTCCATGACCCTGCCGCGTCGGGAATCAAACCCTGGTCCCGGGCCGACTTCTGCTTTTGGGTCTGCCGCCTCTAACCAGTGAGCTATTGAGAGATGTACCGCAGGCTGAACATGAAAACTGAGAAAACATGAAAACTGAGATTCTAATTTTTAGTAGGGTGTGGATTTTCACAATATCCATAGTACTGATTATCAAGCCTTAGAAAATCTGTTTTTTATTGCTGTGCATTCGTTTGAAAATATTCAAGTTCTAATGCACTAACCGTGGACTTTTCCATCTGCAGAATATACTGAATGACTAGAGATGGCAGTGCTGCAGAAGAGAATTTGTCTGCATTGCTGAGACCAAAAAAAAAAACAAGAAGCCATTTCTCAGCACTCTGCCTTCCTTCATCAATTTAAATGGTAAGTCAAACTCGAGTTAGTGGGGTCTTGGCATGATTATCTTTGTCAAGACTCTACCAAAATGGATGACGTTACGGTGACCATCATATTTTATCAGACTTTGTCTCCGAAGCTGAGAAAGCCTGCGTTAGATACCTGTGCTAACAATGTGTCATCAGAGGACATTACTGTCTTTAAGGCTGGAAAGAGTTTCCTTAATTTGGAGCGATGGCCTTACTTTCTCAAGGAGTGAAGCTCATTTGACCTGTTTCCCTGCACTCTGTGTGTGGGTCTCTGATACTCCAGATGGATAGCTGTTTAGGATACTCGGCGGTCTTGCAACTCCATCTAATTTTCAAAAGGAGCCCAATGCTTTCCCAGTATACTGCCTAGCTGCCTTGCAGTCCTAATTACATATAGTTACCTAGTGCATAATTGCTGATTTCTCCTCCTCCTTTGTATCCTCGTCACCCAGGGCGATTGGTCACGTGCTGTCCTGACATCATAAAGCTAGAGCAGGATGTCATCTGACATGAGGGACAATCAGTTGCCTAGCAAGCACTAAGATACATTTATCATGGTATTGAACTGGGTTGCAGGGTAAACAGGGCGCCCAGCTGAAGACCTAGATGGTGAGATGAATGAAACAGGCGCATTATTTGAGACTTGTGCATCTGTTTGAAGGTGCAGTTAATCACAATGTTCTCGACTTCTCTATAGCTTAACTGATAAGGATGTACTAAGATGAAGATGTTAAGATGTTGTTTATAGTTTTTATTATTCCCACTAACAGTAGCGTAAACCTTCCTCCCTCAACTTATCAGATCACTCAATTGCTATTGGCGTATCATAACCTATAAGAATTGCACTGAGAAGGGGATGCCATCACTTGGCTGGCAATCACATCTTTTTATCTAGGTCCTGATGTAGGTGCTAGTGTTGTGTAGAGAGTGGTAGCAAATGAGGCATAGGATTGATGTAATGTAATGTGTATACTTGTAAAGCGCACTGTTGCCAGCCGGCGTCCTGGCGCTGTATACCGCTGGGGAACCAGTCCTAACTTTCCCTGTGGGATGGTCCCTGCTGGGAATCCCCAAGGTGGAGCCAGGCATCCCCGGCGTTGAGGGGGCCGTTGTGGAGATTAGTCATGCTAATGCCCAGAGTTGCAGAGTGGGACCCCTGGTTAGAGTAGGCACCGACGTGAGAATTATCGAGTCCGCTGACCCTGGTCCATGACCCTGACGCGTCGGGAATCGAACCCTGGTCCTGGGCCGACTTCTGCTTTTGGGTCTGCCGCCACTAACCAGTGAGCCATTGAGAGATGTACCCCAGGCTGAACATGAAAACTGAGAAAACATGAAAACTGAGATTCTAATTTTTAGTATGGTGTGGATTTTCACAATATCCATAGTACTGATTATCAAGCCTTAGAAAATCTGTTTTTTATTGCTGAGCATTCGTTTGCAAATATTCAAGTTCTAATGCACTAACAGTGGACTTTTCCATCTGCAGAATATACTGAATGACCAGAGATGGCAGTGCTGCGGAAGAGAATTTGTCTGCATTGCTGAGACCAAAAACAAAAAAAACAAGAAGCCATTTCTCAGCACTCTGCCTTCCTTCATCAATTTAAATAGTAAGTCATACTCGAGTTAGTGGGGTCTTGGCATGATTATCTTTGTCAAGACTGTACCAAAATGGATGACGTTACGGTGATCATCATATTTTATCAGACTTTGTCTCCGAAGCTGAGAAAGCCTGCGTTAGATACCTGTGCTAACAATGTGTCATCAGAGGACATTACTGTCTTTAAGGCTGGAAAGAGTTTCCTTAATTTGGAGCCATGGCCTTACTTTCTCAAGGAGTGAAGCTCATTTGACCTGTTTCCCTGCACTCTGTGTGTGGGTCTCTGATACTCCAGATGGATAGCTGTTTAGGATACTCGGCGGTCTTGCAACTCCATCCAATTTTCAAAAGGAGCCCAATGCTTTCCCAGTATACTGCCTAGCTGCCTTGCAGTCCTAATTACATATAGTTACCTAGTGCATAATTGCTGATGTCTCCTCCTCCTGTGTTTCCTCGTCACCCAGGGCGATTGGTCACGTGCTGTCCTGACATCATAAAGCTAGAGCAGGATGTCATCTGACATGAGGGACAATCAGTTGCCTAGCAAGCACTAAGATACATTTATCATGGTATTGAACTGGGTTGCAGGGTAAACAGGGCGCCCAGCTGAAGACCTAGATGGTGAGATGAATGAAACAGGCGCATTATTTGAGACTTGTGCATCTGTTTGAAGGTGCAGTTAATCACAATGTTCTCGACTTCTCTATAGCTTAACTGATAAGGATGTACTAAGATGAAGATGTTAAGATGTTGTTTATAGTTTTTATTATTCCCAATAACAGTAGCGTAAACCTTCCTCCCTCAACTTATCAGATCACTCAATTGCTATTGGCGTATCATAACCTATAAGAATTGCACTGAGAAGGGGATGCCATCACTTGGCTGGCAATCACATCTTTTTATCTAGGTCCTGATGTAGGTGCTAGTGTTGTGTAGAGAGTGGTAGCAAATGAGGCATAGGATTGATGTAATGTAATGTGTATACTTGTAAAGCGCACTGTTGCCAGCCGGCGCCCTGGCGCTGTATACCGCTGGGGAACCAGTCCTAACTTTCCCTGTGGGATGGTCCCTGCTGGGAATCCCCAAGGTGGAGCCAGGCATCCCCGGCGTTGAGGGGGCCGTTGTGGAGATTAGTCAAGCTAATGCCCAGAGTTGCAGAGTGGGACCCCTGGTTAGAGTAGGCACCGACGAGAGAATTATCGAGTCCGCTGACCCTGGTCCATGACCCTGCCGCGTCGGGAATCGAACCCTGGTCCTGGGCCGACTTCTGCTTTTGGGTCTGCCACCTCTAACTAGTGAGCCATTGAGAGATGTACCCCAGGCTGAACATGAAAACTGAGAAAACATGAAAACTGAGATTCTAATTTTTAGTAGGGTGTGGATTTTCACAATATCCATAGTACTGATTATCAAGCCTTAGAAAATCTGTTTTTTACTGCTGTGCATTCGTTTGAAAATATTCAAGTTCTAATGCACTAACCGTGGACTTTTCCATCTGCAGAATATACTGAATGACCAGAGATGGCAGTGCTGCGGAAGAGAATTTGTCTGCATTGCTGAGACCCAAAAAAAAAACAAGAAGCCATTTCTCAGCACTCTGCCTTCCTTCATCAATTTAAATGGTAAGTCAAACTCGAGTTAGTGGGGTCTTGGCATGATTATCTTTGTCAAGACTCTACCAAAATGGATGACGTTACGGTGACCATCATATTTTATCAGACTTTGTCTCCGAAGCTGAGAAAGCCTGCGTTAGATACCTGTGCTAACAATGTGTCATCAGAGGACATTAATGTCTTTAAGGCTGGAAAGTTTCCTTAATTTGGAGCCATGGCCTTACTTTCTCAAGGAGTGAAGCTCATTTGACCTGTTTCCCTGCACTCTGTGTGTGGGTCTCTGATACTCCAGATGTATAGCTGTTTAGGATACTCTGCGGTCTTGCAACTCCATCCAATTTTCAAAAGGATCCCAATGCTTTCCCAGTATACTGCCTAGCTGCCTTGCAGTCCTAATTACATATAGTTACCTAGTGCATAATTGCTGATTTCTCCTCCTCCTGTGTATCCTCGTCACCCAGGGTGATTGGTCACGTGCTGTCCTGACATCATAAAGCTAGAGCAGGATGTCATCTGACATGAGGGACAATCAGTTGCCTAGCAAGCACTAAGATACATTTATCATGGTATTGAACTGGGTTGCAGGGTAAACAGGGCGCCCAGCTGAAGACCTAGATGGTGAGATGAATGAAACAGGCGCATTATTTGAGACTTGTGCATCTGTTTGAAGGTGCAGTTAATCACAATGTTCTCGACTTCTCTATAGCTTAACTGATAAGGATGTACTAAGATGAAGATGTTAAGATGTTGTTTATAGTTTTTATTATTCCCACTAACAGTAGTGTAAACCTTCCTCCCTCAACTTATCAGATCACTCAATTGCTATTGGCGTATCATAACCTATAAGAATTGCACTGAGAAGGGGATGCCATCACTTGGCTGGCAATCACATCTTTTTATCTAGGTCCTGATGTAGGTGCTAGTGTTGTGTAGAGAGTGGTAGCAAATGAGGCATAGGATTGATGTAATGTAATGTGTATACTTGTAAAGCGCACTGTTGCCAGCCGGCGTCCTGGCGCTGTATACCGCTGGGGAACCAGTCCTAACTTTCCCTGTGGGATGGTCCCTGCTGGGAATCCCCAAGGTGGAGCCAGGCATCCCCGGCGTTGAGGGGGCCGTTGTGGAGATTAGTCAAGCTAATGCCCAGAGTTGCAGAGTGGGACCCCTGGTTAGAGTAGGCACCGACGAGAGAATTATCGAGTCCGCTGACCCTGGTCCATGACCCTGCCGCGTCGGGAATCAAACCCTGGTCCCGGGCCGACTTCTGCTTTTGGGTCTGCCGCCTCTAACCAGTGAGCCATTGAGAGATGTACCGCAGGCTGAACATGAAAACTGAGAAAACATGAAAACTGAGATTCTAATTTTTAGTAGGGTGTGGATTTTCACAATATCCATAGTACTGATTATCAAGCCTTAGAAAATCTGTTTTTTATTGCTGTGCATTCGTTTGAAAATATTCAAGTTCTAATGCACTAACCGTGGACTTTTCCATCTGCAGAATATACTGAATGACCAGAGATGGCAGTGCCGCAGAAGAGAATTTGTCTGCATTGCTGAGACCAAAAAAAAAACAAGAAGCCATTTCTCAGCACTCTGCCTTCCTTCATCAATTTAAATGGTAAGTCAAACTCGAGTTAGTGGGGTCTTGGCATGATTATCTTTGTCAAGACTCTACCAAAATGGATGACGTTACGGTGATCATCATATTTTATTAGACTTTGTCTCCGAAGCTGAGAAAGCCTGCGTTAGATACCTGTGCTAACAATGTGTCATCAGAGGACATTACTGTCTTTAAGGCTGGAAAGAGTTTCCTTAACTTGGAGCCATGGCCTTACTTTCTCAAGGAGTGAAGCTCATTTGACCTGTTTCCCTGCACTCTGTGTGTGGGTCTCTGATACTCCAGATGGATAGCTGTTTAGGATACTCGGCGGTCTTGCAACTCCATCCAATTTTCAAAAGGAGCCCAATGCTTTCCCAGTATACTGCCTAGCTGCCTTGCAGTCCTAATTACATATAGTTACCTAGTGCATAATTGCTGATTTCTCCTCCTCCTTTGTATCCTCGTCACCCAGGGCGATTGGTCACGTGCTGTCCTGACATCATAAAGCTAGAGCAGGATGTCATCTGACATGAGGGACAATCAGTTGCCTAGCAAGCACTAAGATACATTTATCATGGTATTGAACTGGGTTGCAGGGTAAACAGGGCGCCCAGCTGAAGACCTAGATGGTGAGATGAATGAAACAGGCGCATTATTTGAGACTTGTGCATCTGTTTGAAGGTGCAGTTAATCACAATGTTCTCGACTTCTCTATAGCTTAACTGATAAGGATGTACTAAGATGAAGATGTTAAGATGTTGTTTATAGTTTTTATTATTCCCACTAACAGTAGCGTAAACCTTCCTCCCTCAACTTATCAGATCACTCAATTGCTATTGGCGTATCATAACCTATAAGAATTGCACTGAGAAGGGGATGCCATCACTTGGCTGGCAATCACATCTTTTTATCTAGGTCCTGATGTAGGTGCTAGTGTTGTGTAGAGAGTGGTAGCAAATGAGGCATAGGATTGATGTAATGTAATGTGTATACTTGTAAAGCGCACTGTTGCCAGCCGGCGTCCTGGCGCTGTATACCGCTGGGGAACCAGTCCTAACTTTCCCTGTGGGATGGTCCCTGCTGGGAATCCCCAAGGTGGAGCCAGGCATCCCCGGCGTTGAGGGGGCGGTTGTGGAGATTAGTCAAGCTAATGCCCAGAGTTGCAGAGTGGGACCCCTGGTTAGAGTAGGCACCGACGAGAGAATTATCGAGTCCGCTGACCCTGGTCCATGACCCTGCCGCGTCGGGAATCAAACCCTGGTCCCGGGCCGACTTCTGCTTTTGGGTCTGCCGCCTCTAACCAGTGAGCTATTGAGAGATGTACCGCAGGCTGAACATGAAAACTGAGAAAACATGAAAACTGAGATTCTAATTTTTAGTAGGGTGTGGATTTTCACAATATCCATAGTACTGATTATCAAGCCTTAGAAAATCTGTTTTTTATTGCTGTGCATTCGTTTGAAAATATTCAAGTTCTAATGCACTAACCGTGGACTTTTCCATCTGCAGAATATACTGAATGACTAGAGATGGCAGTGCTGCAGAAGAGAATTTGTCTGCATTGCTGAGACCAAAAAAAAAAACAAGAAGCCATTTCTCAGCACTCTGCCTTCCTTCATCAATTTAAATGGTAAGTCAAACTCGAGTTAGTGGGGTCTTGGCATGATTATCTTTGTCAAGACTCTACCAAAATGGATGACGTTACGGTGACCATCATATTTTATCAGACTTTGTCTCCGAAGCTGAGAAAGCCTGCGTTAGATACCTGTGCTAACAATGTGTCATCAGAGGACATTACTGTCTTTAAGGCTGGAAAGAGTTTCCTTAATTTGGAGCGATGGCCTTACTTTCTCAAGGAGTGAAGCTCATTTGACCTGTTTCCCTGCACTCTGTGTGTGGGTCTCTGATACTCCAGATGGATAGCTGTTTAGGATACTCGGCGGTCTTGCAACTCCATCTAATTTTCAAAAGGAGCCCAATGCTTTCCCAGTATACTGCCTAGCTGCCTTGCAGTCCTAATTACATATAGTTACCTAGTGCATAATTGCTGATTTCTCCTCCTCCTTTGTATCCTCGTCACCCAGGGCGATTGGTCACGTGCTGTCCTGACATCATAAAGCTAGAGCAGGATGTCATCTGACATGAGGGACAATCAGTTGCCTAGCAAGCACTAAGATACATTTATCATGGTATTGAACTGGGTTGCAGGGTAAACAGGGCGCCCAGCTGAAGACCTAGATGGTGAGATGAATGAAACAGGCGCATTATTTGAGACTTGTGCATCTGTTTGAAGGTGCAGTTAATCACAATGTTCTCGACTTCTCTATAGCTTAACTGATAAGGATGTACTAAGATGAAGATGTTAAGATGTTGTTTATAGTTTTTATTATTCCCACTAACAGTAGCGTAAACCTTCCTCCCTCAACTTATCAGATCACTCAATTGCTATTGGCGTATCATAACCTATAAGAATTGCACTGAGAAGGGGATGCCATCACTTGGCTGGCAATCACATCTTTTTATCTAGGTCCTGATGTAGGTGCTAGTGTTGTGTAGAGAGTGGTAGCAAATGAGGCATAGGATTGATGTAATGTAATGTGTATACTTGTAAAGCGCACTGTTGCCAGCCGGCGTCCTGGCGCTGTATACCGCTGGGGAACCAGTCCTAACTTTCCCTGTGGGATGGTCCCTGCTGGGAATCCCCAAGGTGGAGCCAGGCATCCCCGGCGTTGAGGGGGCCGTTGTGGAGATTAGTCATGCTAATGCCCAGAGTTGCAGAGTGGGACCCCTGGTTAGAGTAGGCACCGACGTGAGAATTATCGAGTCCGCTGACCCTGGTCCATGACCCTGACGCGTCGGGAATCGAACCCTGGTCCTGGGCCGACTTCTGCTTTTGGGTCTGCCGCCACTAACCAGTGAGCCATTGAGAGATGTACCCCAGGCTGAACATGAAAACTGAGAAAACATGAAAACTGAGATTCTAATTTTTAGTATGGTGTGGATTTTCACAATATCCATAGTACTGATTATCAAGCCTTAGAAAATCTGTTTTTTATTGCTGAGCATTCGTTTGCAAATATTCAAGTTCTAATGCACTAACAGTGGACTTTTCCATCTGCAGAATATACTGAATGACCAGAGATGGCAGTGCTGCGGAAGAGAATTTGTCTGCATTGCTGAGACCAAAAACAAAAAAAACAAGAAGCCATTTCTCAGCACTCTGCCTTCCTTCATCAATTTAAATAGTAAGTCATACTCGAGTTAGTGGGGTCTTGGCATGATTATCTTTGTCAAGACTGTACCAAAATGGATGACGTTACGGTGATCATCATATTTTATCAGACTTTGTCTCCGAAGCTGAGAAAGCCTGCGTTAGATACCTGTGCTAACAATGTGTCATCAGAGGACATTACTGTCTTTAAGGCTGGAAAGAGTTTCCTTAATTTGGAGCCATGGCCTTACTTTCTCAAGGAGTGAAGCTCATTTGACCTGTTTCCCTGCACTCTGTGTGTGGGTCTCTGATACTCCAGATGGATAGCTGTTTAGGATACTCGGCGGTCTTGCAACTCCATCCAATTTTCAAAAGGAGCCCAATGCTTTCCCAGTATACTGCCTAGCTGCCTTGCAGTCCTAATTACATATAGTTACCTAGTGCATAATTGCTGATGTCTCCTCCTCCTGTGTTTCCTCGTCACCCAGGGCGATTGGTCACGTGCTGTCCTGACATCATAAAGCTAGAGCAGGATGTCATCTGACATGAGGGACAATCAGTTGCCTAGCAAGCACTAAGATACATTTATCATGGTATTGAACTGGGTTGCAGGGTAAACAGGGCGCCCAGCTGAAGACCTAGATGGTGAGATGAATGAAACAGGCGCATTATTTGAGACTTGTGCATCTGTTTGAAGGTGCAGTTAATCACAATGTTCTCGACTTCTCTATAGCTTAACTGATAAGGATGTACTAAGATGAAGATGTTAAGATGTTGTTTATAGTTTTTATTATTCCCAATAACAGTAGCGTAAACCTTCCTCCCTCAACTTATCAGATCACTCAATTGCTATTGGCGTATCATAACCTATAAGAATTGCACTGAGAAGGGGATGCCATCACTTGGCTGGCAATCACATCTTTTTATCTAGGTCCTGATGTAGGTGCTAGTGTTGTGTAGAGAGTGGTAGCAAATGAGGCATAGGATTGATGTAATGTAATGTGTATACTTGTAAAGCGCACTGTTGCCAGCCGGCGCCCTGGCGCTGTATACCGCTGGGGAACCAGTCCTAACTTTCCCTGTGGGATGGTCCCTGCTGGGAATCCCCAAGGTGGAGCCAGGCATCCCCGGCGTTGAGGGGGCCGTTGTGGAGATTAGTCAAGCTAATGCCCAGAGTTGCAGAGTGGGACCCCTGGTTAGAGTAGGCACCGACGAGAGAATTATCGAGTCCGCTGACCCTGGTCCATGACCCTGCCGCGTCGGGAATCGAACCCTGGTCCTGGGCCGACTTCTGCTTTTGGGTCTGCCACCTCTAACTAGTGAGCCATTGAGAGATGTACCCCAGGCTGAACATGAAAACTGAGAAAACATGAAAACTGAGATTCTAATTTTTAGTAGGGTGTGGATTTTCACAATATCCATAGTACTGATTATCAAGCCTTAGAAAATCTGTTTTTTACTGCTGTGCATTCGTTTGAAAATATTCAAGTTCTAATGCACTAACCGTGGACTTTTCCATCTGCAGAATATACTGAATGACCAGAGATGGCAGTGCTGCGGAAGAGAATTTGTCTGCATTGCTGAGACCCAAAAAAAAAACAAGAAGCCATTTCTCAGCACTCTGCCTTCCTTCATCAATTTAAATGGTAAGTCAAACTCGAGTTAGTGGGGTCTTGGCATGATTATCTTTGTCAAGACTCTACCAAAATGGATGACGTTACGGTGACCATCATATTTTATCAGACTTTGTCTCCGAAGCTGAGAAAGCCTGCGTTAGATACCTGTGCTAACAATGTGTCATCAGAGGACATTAATGTCTTTAAGGCTGGAAAGTTTCCTTAATTTGGAGCCATGGCCTTACTTTCTCAAGGAGTGAAGCTCATTTGACCTGTTTCCCTGCACTCTGTGTGTGGGTCTCTGATACTCCAGATGTATAGCTGTTTAGGATACTCTGCGGTCTTGCAACTCCATCCAATTTTCAAAAGGATCCCAATGCTTTCCCAGTATACTGCCTAGCTGCCTTGCAGTCCTAATTACATATAGTTACCTAGTGCATAATTGCTGATTTCTCCTCCTCCTGTGTATCCTCGTCACCCAGGGTGATTGGTCACGTGCTGTCCTGACATCATAAAGCTAGAGCAGGATGTCATCTGACATGAGGGACAATCAGTTGCCTAGCAAGCACTAAGATACATTTATCATGGTATTGAACTGGGTTGCAGGGTAAACAGGGCGCCCAGCTGAAGACCTAGATGGTGAGATGAATGAAACAGGCGCATTATTTGAGACTTGTGCATCTGTTTGAAGGTGCAGTTAATCACAATGTTCTCGACTTCTCTATAGCTTAACTGATAAGGATGTACTAAGATGAAGATGTTAAGATGTTGTTTATAGTTTTTATTATTCCCACTAACAGTAGTGTAAACCTTCCTCCCTCAACTTATCAGATCACTCAATTGCTATTGGCGTATCATAACCTATAAGAATTGCACTGAGAAGGGGATGCCATCACTTGGCTGGCAATCACATCTTTTTATCTAGGTCCTGATGTAGGTGCTAGTGTTGTGTAGAGAGTGGTAGCAAATGAGGCATAGGATTGATGTAATGTAATGTGTATACTTGTAAAGCGCACTGTTGCCAGCCGGCGTCCTGGCGCTGTATACCGCTGGGGAACCAGTCCTAACTTTCCCTGTGGGATGGTCCCTGCTGGGAATCCCCAAGGTGGAGCCAGGCATCCCCGGCGTTGAGGGGGCGGTTGTGGAGATTAGTCAAGCTAATGCCCAGAGTTGCAGAGTGGGACCCCTGGTTAGAGTAGGCACCGACGAGAGAATTATCGAGTCCGCTGACCCTGGTCCATGACCCTGCCGCGTCGGGAATCAAACCCTGGTCCCGGGCCGACTTCTGCTTTTGGGTCTGCCGCCTCTAACCAGTGAGCCATTGAGAGATGTACCGCAGGCTGAACATGAAAACTGAGAAAACATGAAAACTGAGATTCTAATTTTTAGTAGGGTGTGGATTTTCACAATATCCATAGTACTGATTATCAAGCCTTAGAAAATCTGTTTTTTATTGCTGTGCATTCGTTTGAAAATATTCAAGTTCTAATGCACTAACCGTGGACTTTTCCATCTGCAGAATATACTGAATGACCAGAGATGGCAGTGCCGCAGAAGAGAATTTGTCTGCATTGCTGAGACCAAAAAAAAAACAAGAAGCCATTTCTCAGCACTCTGCCTTCCTTCATCAATTTAAATGGTAAGTCAAACTCGAGTTAGTGGGGTCTTGGCATGATTATCTTTGTCAAGACTCTACCAAAATGGATGACGTTACGGTGATCATCATATTTTATTAGACTTTGTCTCCGAAGCTGAGAAAGCCTGCGTTAGATACCTGTGCTAACAATGTGTCATCAGAGGACATTACTGTCTTTAAGGCTGGAAAGAGTTTCCTTAACTTGGAGCCATGGCCTTACTTTCTCAAGGAGTGAAGCTCATTTGACCTGTTTCCCTGCACTCTGTGTGTGGGTCTCTGATACTCCAGATGGATAGCTGTTTAGGATACTCGGCGGTCTTGCAACTCCATCCAATTTTCAAAAGGAGCCCAATGCTTTCCCAGTATACTGCCTAGCTGCCTTGCAGTCCTAATTACATATAGTTACCTAGTGCATAATTGCTGATTTCTCCTCCTCCTTTGTATCCTCGTCACCCAGGGCGATTGGTCACGTGCTGTCCTGACATCATAAAGCTAGAGCAGGATGTCATCTGACATGAGGGACAATCAGTTGCCTAGCAAGCACTAAGATACATTTATCATGGTATTGAACTGGGTTGCAGGGTAAACAGGGCGCCCAGCTGAAGACCTAGATGGTGAGATGAATGAAACAGGCGCATTATTTGAGACTTGTGCATCTGTTTGAAGGTGCAGTTAATCACAATGTTCTCGACTTCTCTATAGCTTAACTGATAAGGATGTACTAAGATGAAGATGTTAAGATGTTGTTTATAGTTTTTATTATTCCCACTAACAGTAGCGTAAACCTTCCTCCCTCAACTTATCAGATCACTCAATTGCTATTGGCGTATCATAACCTATAAGAATTGCACTGAGAAGGGGATGCCATCACTTGGCTGGCAATCACATCTTTTTATCTAGGTCCTGATGTAGGTGCTAGTGTTGTGTAGAGAGTGGTAGCAAATGAGGCATAGGATTGATGTAATGTAATGTGTATACTTGTAAAGCGCACTGTTGCCAGCCGGCGTCCTGGCGCTGTATACCGCTGGGGAACCAGTCCTAACTTTCCCTGTGGGATGGTCCCTGCTGGGAATCCCCAAGGTGGAGCCAGGCATCCCCGGCGTTGAGGGGGCAGTTGTGGAGATTAGTCAAGCTAATGCCCAGAGTTGCAGAGTGGGACCCCTGGTTAGAGTAGGCACCGACGAGAGAATTATCGAGTCCGCTGACCCTGGTCCATGACCCTGCCGCGTCGGGAATCAAACCCTGGTCCCGGGCCGACTTCTGCTTTTGGGTCTGCCGCCTCTAACCAGTGAGCCATTGAGAGATGTACCGCAGGCTGAACATGAAAACTGAGAAAACATGAAAACTGAGATTCTAATTTTTAGTAGGGTGTGGATTTTCACAATATCCATAGTACTGATTATCAAGCCTTAGAAAATCTGTTTTTTATTGCTGTGCATTCGTTTGAAAATATTCAAGTTCTAATGCACTAACCGTGGACTTTTCCATCTGCAGAATATACTGAATGACCAGAGATGGCAGTGCTGCAGAAGAGAATTTGTCTGCATTGCTGAGACCAAAAAAAAAAACAAGAAGCCATTTCTCAGCACTCTGCCTTCCTTCATCAATTTAAATGGTAAGTCAAACTCGAGTTAGTGGGGTCTTGGCATGATTATCTTTGTCAAGACTCTACCAAAATGGATGACGTTACGGTGACCATCATATTTTATCAGACTTTGTCTCCGAAGCTGAGAAAGCCTGCGTTAGATACCTGTGCTAACAATGTGTCATCAGAGGACATTACTGTCTTTAAGGCTGGAAAGAGTTTCCTTAATTTGGAGCGATGGCCTTACTTTCTCAAGGAGTGAAGCTCATTTGACCTGTTTCCCTGCACTCTGTGTGTGGGTCTCTGATACTCCAGATGGATAGCTGTTTAGGATACTCGGCGGTCTTGCAACTCCATCCAATTTTCAAAAGGAGCCCAATGCTTTCCCAGTATACTGCCTAGCTGCCTTGCAGTCCTAATTACATATAGTTACCTAGTGCATAATTGCTGATTTCTCCTCCTCCTTTGTATCCTCGTCACCCAGGGCGATTGGTCACGTGCTGTCCTGACATCATAAAGCTAGAGCAGGATGTCATCTGACATGAGGGACAATCAGTTGCCTAGCAAGCACTAAGATACATTTATCATGGTATTGAACTGGGTTGCAGGGTAACAGGGCGCCCAGCTGAAGACCTAGATGGTGAGATGAATGAAACAGGCGCATTATTTGAGACTTGTGCATCTGTTTGAAGGTGCAGTTAATCACAATGTTCTCGACTTCTCTATAGCTTAACTGATAAGGATGTACTAAGATGAAGATGTTAAGATGTTGTTTATAGTTTTTATTATTCCCACTAACAGTAGCGTAAACCTTCCTCCCTCAACTTATCAGATCACTCAATTGCTATTGGCGTATCATAACCTATAAGAATTGCACTGAGAAGGGGATGCCATCACTTGGCTGGCAATCACATCTTTTTATCTAGGTCCTGATGTAGGTGCTAGTGTTGTGTAGAGAGTGGTAGCAAATGAGGCATAGGATTGATGTAATGTAATGTGTATACTTGTAAAGCGCACTGTTGCCAGCCGGTGTCCTGGCGCTGTATACCGCTGGGGAACCAGTCCTAACTTTCCCTGTGGGATGGTCCCTGCTGGGAATCCCCAAGGTGGAGCCAGGCATCCCCGGCGTTGAGGGGGCCGTTGTGGAGATTAGTCATGCTAATGCCCAGAGTTGCAGAGTGGGACCCCTGGTTAGAGTAGGCACCGACGTGAGAATTATCGAGTCCGCTGACCCTGGTCCATGACCCTGACGCGTCGGGAATCGAACCCTGGTCCTGGGCCGACTTCTGCTTTTGGGTCTGCCGCCACTAACCAGTGAGCCATTGAGAGATGTACCCCAGGCTGAACATGAAAACTGAGAAAACATGAAAACTGAGATTCTAATTTTTAGTATGGTGTGGATTTTCACAATATCCATAGTACTGATTATCAAGCCTTAGAAAATCTGTTTTTTATTGCTGAGCATTCGTTTGAAAATATTCAAGTTCTAATGCACTAACAGTGGACTTTCCCATCTGCAGAATATACTGAATGACCAGAGATGGCAGTGCTGCGGAAGAGAATTTGTCTGCATTGCTGAGACCAAAAACAAAAAAAACAAGAAGCCATTTCTCAGCACTCTGCCTTCCTTCATCAATTTAAATAGTAAGTCAAACTCGAGTTAGTGGGGTCTTGGCATGATTATCTTTGTCAAGACTGTACCAAAATGGATGACGTTACGGTGATCATCATATTTTATCAGACTTTGTCTCCGAAGCTGAGAAAGCCTGCGTTAGATACCTGTGCTAACAATGTGTCATCAGATGACATTACTGTCTTTAAGGCTGGAAAGAGTTTCCTTAATTTGGAGCCATGGCCTTACTTTCTCAAGGAGTGAAGCTCATTTGACCTGTTTCCCTGCACTCTGTGTGTGGGTCTCTGATACTCCAGATGGATAGCTGTTTAGGATACTCGGCGGTCTTGCAACTCCATCCAATTTTCAAAAGGAGCCCAATGCTTTCCCAGTATACTGCCTAGCTGCCTTGCAGTCCTAATTACATATAGTTACCTAGTGCATAATTGCTGATGTCTCCTCCTCCTGTGTTTCCTCGTCACCCAGGGCGATTGGTCACGTGCTGTCCTGACATCATAAAGCTAGAGCAGGATGTCATCTGACATGAGGGACAATCAGTTGCCTAGCAAGCACTAAGATACATTTATCATGGTATTGAACTGGGTTGCAGGGTAAACAGGGCGCCCAGCTGAAGACCTAGATGGTGAGATGAATGAAACAGGCGCATTATTTGAGACTTGTGCATCTGTTTGAAGGTGCAGTTAATCACAATGTTCTCGACTTCTCTATAGCTTAACTGATAAGGATGTACTAAGATGAAGATGTTAAGATGTTGTTTATAGTTTTTATTATTCCCACTAACAGTAGCGTAAACCTTCCTCCCTCAACTTATCAGATCACTCAATTGCTATTGGCGTATCATAACCTATAAGAATTGCACTGAGAAGGGGATGCCATCACTTGGCTGGCAATCACATCTTTTTATCTAGGTCCTGATGTAGGTGCTAGTGTTGTGTAGAGAGTGGTAGCAAATGAGGCATAGGATTGATGTAATGTAATGTGTATACTTGTAAAGCGCACTGTTGCCAGCCGGCGCCCTGGCGCTGTATACCGCTGGGGAACCAGTCCTAACTTTCCCTGTGGGATGGTCCCTGCTGGGAATCCCCAAGGTGGAGCCAGGCATCCCCGGCGTTGAGGGGGCCGTTGTGGAGATTAGTCAAGCTAATGCCCAGAGTTGCAGAGTGGGACCCCTGGTTAGAGTAGGCACCGACGAGAGAATTATCGAGTCCGCTGACCCTGGTCCATGACCCTGCCGCGTCGGGAATCGAACCCTGGTCCTGGGCCGACTTCTGCTTTTGGGTCTGCCACCTCTAACCAGTGAGCCATTGAGAGATGCACCCCAGGCTGAACATGAAAACTGGGAAAACATGAAAACTGAGATTCTAATTTTTAGTAGGGTGTGGATTTTCACAATATCCATAGTACTGATTATCAAGCCTTAGAAAATCTGTTTTTTATTGCTGTGCATTCGTTTGAAAATATTCAAGTTCTAATGCACTAACCGTGGACTTTTCCATCTGCAGAATATACTGAATGACCAGAGATGGCAGTGCTGCAGAAGAGAATTTGTCTGCATTGCTGAGACCAAAAAAAAAACAAGAAGCCATTTCTCAGCACTCTGCCTTCCTTCATCAATTTAAATGGTAAGTCAAACTCGAGTTAGTGGGGTCTTGGCATGATTATCTTTGTCAAGACTCTACCAAAATGGATGACGTTACGGTGATCATCATATTTTATTAGACTTTGTCTCCGAAGCTGAGAAAGCCTGCGTTAGATACCTGTGCTAACAATGTGTCATCAGAGGACATTACTGTCTTTAAGGCTGGAAAGAGTTTCCTTAACTTGGAGCCATGGCCTTACTTTCTCAAGGAGTGAAGCTCATTTGACCTGTTTCCCTGCACTCTGTGTGTGGGTCTCTGATACTCCAGATGGATAGCTGTTTAGGATACTCGGCGGTCTTGCAACTCCATCCAATTTTCAAAAGGAGCCCAATGCTTTCCCAGTATACTGCCTAGCTGCCTTGCAGTCCTAATTACATATAGTTACCTAGTGCATAATTGCTGATTTCTCCTCCTCCTTTGTATCCTCGTCACCCAGGGCGATTGGTCACGTGCTGTCCTGACATCATAAAGCTAGAGCAGGATGTCATCTGACATGAGGGACAATCAGTTGCCTAGCAAGCACTAAGATACATTTATCATGGTATTGAACTGGGTTGCAGGGTAAACAGGGCGCCCAGCTGAAGACCTAGATGGTGAGATGAATGAAACAGGCGCATTATTTGAGACTTGTGCATCTGTTTGAAGGTGCAGTTAATCACAATGTTCTCGACTTCTCTATAGCTTAACTGATAAGGATGTACTAAGATGAAGATGTTAAGATGTTGTTTATAGTTTTTATTATTCCCACTAACAGTAGCGTAAACCTTCCTCCCTCAACTTATCAGATCACTCAATTGCTATTGGCGTATCATAACCTATAAGAATTGCACTGAGAAGGGGATGCCATCACTTGGCTGGCAATCACATCTTTTTATCTAGGTCCTGATGTAGGTGCTAGTGTTGTGTAGAGAGTGGTAGCAAATGAGGCATAGGATTGATGTAATGTAATGTGTATACTTGTAAAGCGCACTGTTGCCAGCCGGCGTCCTGGCGCTGTATACCGCTGGGGAACCAGTCCTAACTTTCCCTGTGGGATGGTCCCTGCTGGGAATCCCCAAGGTGGAACCAGGCATCCCCGGCGTTGAGGGGGCGGTTGTGGAGATTAGTCAAGCTAATGCCCAGAGTTGCAGAGTGGGACCCCTGGTTAGAGTAGGCACCGACGAGAGAATTATCGAGTCCGCTGACCCTGGTCCATGACCCTGCCGCGTCGGGAATCAAACCCTGGTCCCGGGCCGACTTCTGCTTTTGGGTCTGCCGCCTCTAACCAGTGAGCCATTGAGAGATGTACCGCAGGCTGAACATGAAAACTGAGAAAACATGAAAACTGAGATTCTAATTTTTAGTAGGGTGTGGATTTTCACAATATCCATAGTACTGATTATCAAGCCTTAGAAAATCTGTTTTTTATTGCTGTGCATTCGTTTGAAAATATTCAAGTTCTAATGCACTAACCGTGGACTTTTCCATCTGCAGAATATACTGAATGACCAGAGATGGCAGTGCTGCAGAAGAGAATTTGTCTGCATTGCTGAGACCAAAAAAAAAAACAAGAAGCCATTTCTCAGCACTCTGCCTTCCTTCATCAATTTAAATGGTAAGTCAAACTCGAGTTAGTGGGGTCTTGGCATGATTATCTTTGTCAAGACTCTACCAAAATGGATGACGTTACGGTGACCATCATATTTTATCAGACTTTGTCTCCGAAGCTGAGAAAGCCTGCGTTAGATACCTGTGCTAACAATGTGTCATCAGAGGACATTACTGTCTTTAAGGCTGGAAAGAGTTTCCTTAATTTGGAGCGATGGCCTTACTTTCTCAAGGAGTGAAGCTCATTTGACCTGTTTCCCTGCACTCTGTGTGTGGGTCTCTGATACTCCAGATGGATAGCTGTTTAGGATACTCTGCGGTCTTGCAACTCCATCCAATTTTCAAAAGGATCCCAATGCTTTCCCAGTATACTGCCTAGCTGCCTTGCAGTCCTAATTACATATAGTTACCTAGTGCATATTTGCTGATGTCTCCTCCTCCTGTGTTTCCTCGTCACCCAGGGCGATTGGTCACGTGCTGTCCTGACATCATAAAGCTAGAGCAGGATGTCATCTGACATGAGGGACAATCAGTTGCCTAGCAAGCACTAAGATACATTTATCATGGTATTGAACTGGGTTGCAGGGTAAACAGGGCGCCCAGCTGAAGACCTAGATGGTGAGATGAATGAAACTGGCGCATTATTTGAGACTTGTGCATCTGTTTGAAGGTGCAGTTAATCACAATGTTCTCGACTTCTCTATAGCTTAACTGATAAGGATGTACTAAGATGAAGATGTTAAGATGTTGTTTATAGTTTTTATTATTCCCACTAACAGTAGCGTAAACCTTCCTCCCTCAACTTATCAGATCACTCAATTGCTATTGGCGTATCATAACCTATAAGAATTGCACCGAGAAGGGGATGCCGTCACTTGGCTGGCAATCACATCTATTTATCTAGGTCCTGATGTAGGTGCTAGTGTTGTGTAGAGAGTGGTAGCAAATGAGGCATAGGATTGATGTAATGTAATGTGTCTACTTGTAAAGCGCACTGTTGCCAGCCGGCGTCCTGCCGCTGTATACCGCTGGGAAACCAGTCCTGGCTTTCCCTGTGGGAAGGTCCCTGCTGGGAATCCCCAAGGTGGAGCCAGGCATCCCCGGCGTTGAGGGGGCCGTTGTGGAGATTAGGCAAGCTAATGCCCAGAGTTGCAGAGTGGGACCCCTGGTTAGAGTAGGCACTGACGTGAGAATTATCGAGTCCGCTGACCCTGGTGCGTCGGGAATCAAACCCTGGTCCCGGGCCGACTTCTGCTTTTGGGTCAGCCGCCTCTAACCAGTGAGCCATTGAGAGATGTACCGCAGGCTGAACATGAAAACTGAGAAAACATGAAAACTGAGATTCTAATTTTTAGTAGGGTGTGGATTTTCACGATATCCATAGTACTGATTATCAAGCCTTAGAAAATCTGTTTTTTATTGCTGTGCATTCGTTTGAAAATATTCAAGTTCTAATGCACTAACAGTGGACTTTTCCATCTGCAGAATATACTGAATGACCAGAGATGGCAGTGCTGCGGAAGAGAATTTGTCTGCATTGCTGAGACCAAAAAAAAAAACAAGAAGCCATTTTTCAGCACTCTGCCTTCCTTCATCAATTTAAATGGTAAGTCAAACTCGAGTTAGTAGGGTCTTGGCATGATTATCTTTGTCAAGACTCTACCAAAATGGATGACGTTACGGTGACCATCATATTTTATCAGACTTTGTCTCCGAAGCTGAGAAAGCCTGCGTTAGATACCTGTGCTAACAATGTGTCATCAGAGGACATTACTGTCTTTAAGGCTGGAAAGAGTTTCCTTAATTTGGAGCGATGGCCTTACTTTCTCAAGGAGTGAAGATCGAAGGATCAAAAAGCGACGTTGCTATGAACGCTTGGCCGTCACAAGCCAGTTATCCTTGTGGTAACTTTTCTGACACCTCCTGCTTGAAACCCAAAAAGTCAGAAGGATCGTGAGGTCCCGCTTTCACTGTCTGTATTCATACTGAAAATCGAGATCAAGAGAGCTTTTGCCCTTCTGCTCCACAGAAGGTTTCTGTCCTTCCTGAGCTCTCCTTAGGACACCTGCGTTAATGTTTGACAGGTGTACTGCCCCAGTCAAACTCCCCACCTGCCAGTGTCCTCAGAGTGGGTTGCGCCCAGCGGGTGCCAGGCGCTTAGGGCCAGAAGCGAGAGCCCCACGGGGCTCTCCCCCTTGCCTCATCAGGTAAGTGAAAAAACAACGAGTAGTGGTTTTTCACCGGCGGCCCGATGGCCTCCCACTTATCCATCACCTCTCATGTCTCTTCACAGTGCCAGACTAGAGTCTAGCTCAGCGGGGTACTCTTTCCCCGCTGCTACTGCCAAGCCCGTTCTCTTAGCTGTGGTTTCGCTAGATAGTAGGTAGGGACAGTGGGAATCTCTTTCATCCATTCATGCGCGTCACTAATTAGATGACGTGGCATTTGGCTATTTCTGTACAACCTCGCGGTGGCTCATTCTGGGTTATTATGCTGTCCATCAGCGTCAAATCGGTTTTGCGTCCAGCAATTCAACATTCGTTTGCTCCGGAGTACAGCCACACTGTAAGCTGTCCTCGCTGGAATTGAGATCACGTATAGGCCAGAGATAGTACACCCTGCAGTACTATTCCAACAATATAAAATAGTCTAAGAACAGTCCTGTGAAATGAAGTATGATTAGCAAGACATCAATAATCCATGCAATATTTAGTGATTATGTGTATGTATTTATTTGAGACATATTCTTCATTCAAGACATTTCAATAATCATGATTTGTATCTAAATTATTATAAGCACACAAGTGTACATCTATAAAAATACACATCTATAAATTGCACATCTAGCTAGAAAATACACATCTATAAAATTTCAGATCGATGAAATCCACATCTATATTATTTTTTGTGTCCACTATTAACTGTTATATAACTGTTTAACCACATTTAAATATTAATGGATCAACATTTTAAAACGGTATGTTTTATAAGAGTGACAAGTGTGCTGTACGTAAGTGTACATCTCAGCATTTAGCTTGAAGATTTAAAATGTGCCAGGTATTCATGGACAATTAATTAGAGTGTCCATTAAAGTAGTCAGGCAAACATTTTTCTTGAATGGGAACAACATTTGCTGACCAAGATCAGCCAAAGCAACATCATTACATTGAGGCCAAATACCCCGACATCCGACAATAAAGCCATGAAATTTTACAGTGTTACAGTGACATCTTAGCAGCCCTTCCCCCGGATTATTTTATTCTCCATGCTGACCGCACTGCCGATCACCCCGGTGGGGGGGTGGCTGCCATTATCTCGAAACGTTTCCATCTCATCTCGTCATTTTCCCTTGCACTTCCTCAATTAGAGAATCTGGTGATTTATCTGGGGACGGAAGTGGGGGCCTTTTCATTCGGCCTTTTATATCGTCCGCCCAGTCCCATGCCAGACTTCGCAGAGAAACTCTGCGAACAGCTGTCTGCCCTTTTGCCTTCACTTCCTAGCTTTGCCCTATTTGGGGACTTTAATTATTGGTTCGAGGACACCAACGCTGGGGCACATGCCACAGCATTATCTGAGATTCTGACTAGTCTGAATTTGAGTCAGCAAGTCACCTCTCCGACGCACGCAAAAGGCCACATACTAGATCAGGTCTGGACCTCGAATATATCCCTTGCAACCCCTTCTACACTCCCATGCGTTTGGTCAGACCACTTCATAGTCGACCTGACCATCACACTCAGTGGGCGAATTAAGGCCCCACTAAGGGCAGGTGGCTCTGCACGCAATTGGAAGAACTACGATTCCAAGGGTTTTATAACTACCCTGGCTTCTACCTGCCCGAGCACCCTCCCGTATGAGGATATCAATAGGCTCGACACTAACATCTGCAGCTGGTGGAAAGGGGCTAGTGACCTATTTGCCCCAGTAGTCAAATTCCCTTGTACCGAACATCCTAATGCCAACCGATGGTTCTCGGCCAACCTCAAGCGAATGAAACTTGAGGTACGCCAATGGGAACGTATCTGGAGACGGGATTATTCCCTGTCCTCCAGACAGTTGTTTGTTACTGCTCGGAGGGAATACAAGTTGGCTATTCTATCAGCCAAATCGGAGCATATTTCCGACAGAATCCTCACTGCTACCAACAAATCTCGTGAGGTGTTCAGGATTATGAACGAACTGACTACGGACAATAGGACTCTTCCTGCTCAAACCCCTTCTAAAGAGACCTGTGATGCTCTCAACCTCTTTTTTTCTGAAAAAATCATTAAAATAAAAAATTCTATCATCTTTACTCCTCGGCCGTCACTATCTCTGGACACCTCCCCGGGCAATCCATCCTCTTTTACTTCAATTCCCATTCTGGACCCCTCCTCCCTGGTGAAGCTAGCCAATCGTGTAAAATCGGGCTCTCCGGAGGATCATTGTCCTCCCGCGGTACTGCGTGAGGTTTGCTTAAAACTGCCGGAGTGTGTACTTCCCTTTCTGAATGCCTCGCTCACTTCTGGCACAGTCCCTGGAACCTTCAAGGAGGCTATTCTCTTGCCTCTTCTGAAGAAGCCAGGGGCGGATGCGGCCGAACTTTCCAACTACCGCCCAATATCGCTGCTGCCCTACTTGTCAAAACTCCTTGAGGCCCATGTCACCGGGTGTCTCTCCACTTTCATCGAGAGCTCGGGCTTCCTTGAGCCCAATCAGGCCGGCTTCAGGCCGGCCCATTTCACGGAAGCAGTCATCCTGGCAGTCATGGATACCTTGAGAGAGAACGCAGATGCCAAGAGACCGCAAGCTCTGGTTCTCTTGGACTTGTCTGCCGCGTTCGACACGGTGGATCATGACATCCTTCTCCACCGTGTCGAACAAGCCGGCATCCGGGGCATGGCTCTCAAGTGGGTGGAGTCATTCCTGACGGGAAGATCACAAGCCGTGCGTCTTGGTCCCTTCACTGCAACCAAATCCCCCATCACTTGCGGTGTTCCCCAGGGTTCTTCACTCTCCCCGTTATTATTTAATCTTTATTTGCGTCCTATAATTTCCTCCCTCCACAACTGGGACGTCAGCGTTTTCAATTACGCTGACGATTTGCAGCTCGTCTTTCCACTTGATTCTCTTCAGGCGACTAACAATTTTCACGCCGCTATGATCCATATCCATCAATGGATGAATGAGAATCAATTGAAACTCAACCCTGGAAAGACTGAGCTACTCCTTCCTGGTGCTAGTGCCGCTTTTTGGGGCCCGCAGTTTTGGCCTCCTGACTTGGGCTCCCCCCCGACACCTCTCAAATCCGTCAGGAGTCTGGGGGTGACAATCGATGCCGAACTGTCACTTAAGGCTCAAGTGGGTGCCACGATTTCTTCGTGTATGTTTCAACTCCGAAAAATCCGGAAGATCAGGCACCTACTTCCACACGCGGCCCTGTGTCAGGTCGTTCTGTCCCTTGTCATATCGCGCCTGGATTTTTCTAACTCCCTCTACCATGCACTCCCACGTTTCCTTTTACACCGTCTTCAGGTGGTCCAAAACCAGGCAGCCCGCCTCATATTTAAGATCCCTAAGTGGCAATCGGCAAGGCCCCTGCTTCGCAGGCTCCATTGGTTGCCAGTGAAGGAGAGAGCGGCCTTCAAGATGGGCTGCCTGGCATTCAAATCCCTTCACTGTCCTTGCCCTGTTTTTCTGAAATCCCGGATTACCCTGTATCAACCTGCCCGCTCCCTTCGTTCAGCTTCCCATCACTTGGTTGTCATCCCCAAATTTAAACTTCATAAATTTGGAGGCCGTCGTTTTGCTTTTCTTGCCCCCAGGTTTTGGAACTCCCTTCCTCTGACTATTAAATCCAGCAATTCCCTTCTTCAGTTCAGGAAACTCCTTAAGACTCTTCTGTTTACCCTCTCTGAATAAATTCTTTTCTGTTCATTCACATGTCTCGCCAGTCAGCGCCAAGAAACCTTCGGGTGTTAGTGCGCTTAAAAAGCCTCAATTAACATAACATAACATAACAGTTGGTAAGATCTTTGATTTGCTGCGATCGAGAGTAAAGTTAAATACTATCAGGATCTAAAGCTAATGTAAGGGAATTCTGTGAGTTTTCATAACGAATTGAAACATCAATCACTACAGCAGTACAATTTTTGGTGAACACTACATCTGGTTTTCTTAGTTCACCATGACTATTTTTAACATGAGCTTCTGTTCTTTCGTGCCCCTTTTATGATGTTTTGCGTAAGTCAGATTTTTCTAGACAACCGCTCACATTCATGAAGCCTTTTTGTCTCAAATACTAACTAAAAGACTCACATCTTTCGTTGAATTGAATACATGAACAACTTCATGAATGCCATAACGATGGTAATTGGACGCCAATTACTGATTTTTTTAAGTTCTCAAATCGGTACATTCTTAGGTATTAATATTGACCGGTTCTTTTTAATACTTTCTGGTACTCTTCTCATCGATAACCAAGATGATAAGAATCTGGGCAGCAGTCTAGGTTGCTTGTTATGCAGGTTATTCAAGTCATTTAGGCCAATCTTGTCAGGCCCCACTGCTTTCTTTAATGTTTAGTTCTTTAGTTCTTAAGTTATTTTAAGCAATATCATTTCTTTACACGGCCTTCCAATTTCCCATTCATTTGGTATCCAATCAATTGGGATGAATTTGGGATTTTTCTTGTTTTCTTTTTCAATTATGTCTTGAAATCTTCCAATATTATAATCAGCACTGATTTGGCAGGTGACATCTTCTGCCCCATCAGTGATTATCCTGTCAATTTTATTTTTGTCTTTTTTTAAACATTGCCTGGTATTCTTTGTAGCTGCCCTTGCTTTTGCATAATTTTTCTTCTGTGTACGATTGAGCCTTCCATTTTTCTTATCTTTTTTTGCTATCTTGTTTTGTACTGAGGCAATCTCTTGCTCATCTTAAGCAGAGTTCATTGGCTCATTATTGGGTTCACTAGTTGGTTCGGTATGATTTGCATCAGATCCATAGCAGCATAAGATGCTGTATGTTTTTGGTGATTCTATCATTCAGTTCATCAACGTTTTTTTTATTTTTTGGTGCATGTTTCCGACTGATGGTCTCTGTGCCTTTCCGTTGTTACTTCCACTGAAATCTCTGGTTCATCGCAGGAGTACTTCTCAGAGATATTGGATGCTTGAAGTATATCCTTTGCCGATTTTTTGCTCTTATCTCTTCTATCACTTCTTTTTTCTGCAATTTGTTTTCTGTTTCTCTTGTCAAAATGCAGAACCATCAGCGTATGAATGTTTCTCTTTTTCTTATACACTTTTCCAATTCTGCTAATGGCAGTATTTCTTCCTGTGACTATAATTTTGATTGTTTGCTGCTTGCTAGAGCTGCTAGTCTAGCCTCATTTTGGGCTCTTGGGTGCGCATGCCAAGCATGTTGTGAAGCTCCAATCTTTGATCCGAATCTAAGATCACAGAAGCTGCACAGGAATTGCAGCTCTCCTTTTTGAGGTTTTCCTTTACATTTGGCATAATGGTAGGCAATGTTATGGTATTCATCTTCTTTGTCACATTTTGAGCAATAGGTTTTGAGATAGAAGCCTTTATGCTTGTTAGAGACACGTTTTCTTCGTTCTTTAAATGTTCCCAAAATGTCCCCACACAAGTCACAATTATACTTTTTGTTTGTGTACTTCCAATATGTTACTTAATAAGTGTGTAATCACTTTTCTTTGTATTCAATTCTTTGCTGACCTCGTACACATCGGGCAGATTTTCAAAGTTGGTTGTAACAATATCATTCTTGGCTGAGGAGGCCAACATTTTTTTTATGGTTTTGCTGAGGTCTACTGTTGTGTTTTCGTCTGCTACAGAGGGTGAACTAGGTGCCATATCGTGACCTGAATCGTTGTTACTTGTTGCATTGTTTGAAGTGGGAGCTGGGTTGTCAAAGTCGGAAAGGAGGTTAATGATTTCTGGAAAAGACAGCATCTCCTTTTGCCATCTTAACAGGGTTTTTAATTGCCAGGAACCGCCCCATCTGGAATTGTTAGTTTGCTTCACCATGTCTCACTATAACGCTCGCTGTCATGATAGAACCTTGTTTGGCCTGTCTCCATAGAATTTCCTACAAATAGTCAAGCACTATAGAGGCAGTTACCAGCAGGACCACTGGGAGGCAAAGGCCACTACAACTGAGAATAGGGTAAGAAAATCAAAATTACTCCTGCCGTTTACCCGTGCTTCATTGAATTTCTTCACTTTGACATTCAAAGCACTGGGCAAAAATCACATTGCATCAACACCCGCCTCGGGCCTTCACAATACATTATTTTAATTAAACTGTCAGATTCTAAGTCAGCTGCTAGGCGCTGGCCAAGTCAGAACAGCGCCCTCGCCCCCAGGGAGGGGGCATGGGTAGAGATGACCACCGCAGTTAGGACGATCCACAGGAAGGGCCCTGCTCGCATCCAGAGTCGCCACCACCCCGGAGGGTGGTGCCTCGTCCAGCCACGGCACCCGCCCAGCCCCACTTCGCGCCCCAGCCCGACAGACTCAGCCCTTGGAGCCAATCCTTATCCCGAAGTTATGGATCTGACTTGCCGACTTCCCCTACCTACATTGTTCCAACATGCAAGAGGCTGTTCACCTTGGAGACCTGCTGCGGATATGGGTATGGCCCACGCAATATTTACACCATCTCCCTGGATTTTCAAGGACCAGTGGGAGCTCACCGACGCTGCCACAACCGCAACGCTTTCCAAGGCTTGGACCCCTCTCTCGGGGCAAACCCATTCCAGGGTGCCCTGTCCTTCACAAAGAAAAGAGAACTCTCCCCGGGGCCCCCGCTGGCTTCTCCGGGATCGTTTGCGTTACTGCACTCGAAGTCGCAAGGGCACCTGTCTCGCCACTCCGGGTTCGGAGATCTGACCCAGATTCCCTTTCGATCAGCCGAGGGCAACGGAGGCCATCACCCATCCCTTCCGAACGGCGCTCGCCCATCTCTTAGGACCGACTGACCCAAGTTAAACTGCTGTTCACATAGAACCCTTCTCTACTTCAGCCTTCAAAGTTCTAGTTTGAATATTTGCTACTACCAGATAACCATGGGAGAGACAGGGAATAACAGGAACACTCTCTTGATCCCCGGTTGTATGCAAATAAACAAGAAAAGAGAGTTTGCAATAACAAAAATCAAAAAGCCACATAGATGGAGCAAAACAACTAGTGGAGCTCACACCCTGTTTGGGTGGAGAAGAAAGCCCTCACACACCGACCTAGTCAGTGTCATGCTTCATCATCGGGCCCCACCAAAGAGACCGAGTGCCTCTTTGGTGTGCTGCGACGCCAGGAGACTGCGGAGCTGGTTGTGTGAATTGGGCGTGTTGTGAAGTTAAATTAGAAGTAAAAGTGTCTAAAGGGTATCGACAAAAAAGTTTAATGGATGATCCCTAGGACACGGTTAAGAGGGTTATGTGTCTGAATTTAGTGCCAAAGGTAATGGATGGTTAATTCAGATATAGTCAGTCAACATGTTTCAGCCTTACGAGAGGTTTTAATTTACCTAGGCATTCGTCAGGACATCAATAAACCCCGGCGGTATTGACTCTCTAATCGTCCACCCTGACCTGGGGGCGTGAAAGTGAAAAATAAATAGTGATAAAGTGCATGAAAAAGTGGAAGAGCGAGACGCTCAATTCCCAAAAATACTCCGAATTATGGAGTGTTTCAGCACCTGTAGAGCAAAAAAATTCACAAACAAACACAGAAGACATACACACAATTAATTGTAAAACTGTGTCATTGCGTTTTTTTGTCCATGGTGCTCCATAGTAGTGGCATCAAAAGTGTTCCCAAACTAGGCGCTAGAATTAACACCATCCACAAACCCTATAGGGATGATACTTCTAGCTCTGGGAAGTGAAGTGAAAAGGGTGTTCAAAGTTAAAAGGCTCGAGTGGCCTTATTAGGGGTTAAAGCATACATTAAGTGCTCCAAGGGATCAATGGACCAAAAGGTCTGTGGCCCCACTGGGAAGCTTCTTAGATAACAAACAAATCTCACTTTAAAAAATGGCGCTAACTGCACCATGAGTCTCGGGAGGGGGGTTGGAGCGTCCCTGGCACATCCTATAATGAAAAGAAACAGGCTAGAAATACACGGAATCGGGTTGGACTTAGCTCAGTAATGTAGTTTGGTCCGATCATCCTGATAGAATTACTCACGCCCTCAGCACTCTCAACCCGCCTGTACACCTTAGTATTCCTCAAACCGGACCCCAACGATGCAGAGCGGGGCCGGTGAATGCGTATAAAAGCATTGTTTCCCGGTCTCGGCGCTCTTCCGGGTGGGCGCGGTTTGGCGAGAGAGAGGCCAAGGTGCGCGCCGCCCTCGTGAAAGGGGTGCGGCTATATTCCAAAGGGAGGCTTGGATCGGATGACCAATCGGCGAGCTTGCTCGACCGATAACAACACAAACCGGAATAAGGACTGTATTAGTATCGCTATAGCAACAGTACTCAGTCTACCAATCTCCTGAACGGATAGACTGTCATAGTTGGGATAGAAGGGTACGATCGTGTAGATCAAGCAAGCACAAGTAAGAACAATGATATGATAGTAAGATCACAGGAATACACCTCAGGTTCTAAAAGTAATCCATACTATTAATAGAGACTGGAAATTTTGTGAATCGTTTGGTCACCCAAGAGAGGCACATGGAAGGGGTAATTATGTCACACATTTGCCATGTATTTAAATTGATTGAGTTAATTCATCTGAAAATGAATTTACAAGCGAACTAGGTGAAATTGGTGACAGACATATGTACAAAAACATGGAATGTCAGCCCAAAACCGTGTTCCATGGAATGTCATCATTGGGCCCAATGATGTTAGTACCAAGACGGTACACCCAGCGTTGATCTTTTTCAAAAAGCCTGTTGGAGACATTTGTGGTGCCAGTAATTGTTTCGATTATTGTCCATTTCATGTCATTGGTGGTATGATTCGAGTCCAGGAAATGCCGGCTCAACTTCGTAGTTGCTTTCTTACACCTTATATTGCTCCGGTGTTCACATATGCGCTGTTTCACTTTACGTGTCGTCATGCCAACATAGCGTAAGGAGCAAGGGCATGTGATTAAATACACCACATTTGTTGAGTTGCAGTTGGTATGTGTAGTTTGCGTCCAGGTTTTCCCCGGTTCAAGGGAGAGTGTTTTTGAGGCCTCCGTTAGATGGCATACGCTGCAATCTGAACAGGGGAAGTGCCCTATGATTGGAGGAAGGCCCCATGCCGTCGTGACTGAAGTGTTTTTTGGGGTTGTGTTCTCTTTTGGGCGAGTATGAACCAATGCATCCTTCAGACTACGGCCCTTTTTGAAGGAAAAAAGAGGCTTTTCCCAGTCCTTATTCACTGACGTTATGATTCTCCAATGTTTATTTATTGTTTTTTTCATGTGGTTAGACAGAGTGTTAAATGTGGTTACACAGGTAAGTGGTACCACTTCTTGATTCTTGGTTTTCTCTTCCAACAATTCTCTCGGCTGGTTTCTTGCTCTCTTAAAGCCCTTGGTGAGGGTTGATGCAGGGTACCCCCTGTCTCTGAGTTTCTCTGTTAGACCTGTGGCTTGTTCTTTGAAATCAATTATTGTGCTGCAGTTTCGTCTCAACCTTAGGTACTGTCCATAAGGAAGGTTCTCCTTTAAGGGACGGGGATGGAAGCTGTTGAAATCTAACAGATTATTCTTCGCTGTTGGCTTGTGATGAGTTTTTGTGGTTAGGCAAGAGCCGGTCACCGAGATAACTACATCAAGGAAGACGATGTCGGTTTTGCTTATGGTGTTCGTAAACCTTAGGTTGGGGTCAAGGGTGTTAATCCACATCAGGAAGGACTCCAGGTCAACATCACTGCCTGTCCATAGAAGCAAGATGTCGTCGATGTAGCGCTTCCATAAAATCATGGAAGGCCTAAATACAGCGGATTGCGGCAGAATGTACTGAGCTTCAAAATCAGCCACATAGAGCCCAGCCACGCTTGGGGCAAAAGTACTGGCCATGGATGTCCCAGAGCATTGAAGGAACAGTTTATCCTTAAAGGAGAAGAAGTTCTCCTTGAGTGCTATGGTTGCACATTCGATAATGAACTCTTTAGGTGTTTGGTATTCCCATTGAATCGAGTTGAGTGCCTTACCCAGGACTTTGATGGTATCGTCCTGGGGGATACTTGTATATAAACTCTCCACGTCCAGGGTCACCAAAGTGACTGAGTTTGCTTCGAACGTGATGTCTGCGAGGAGACATAGTAAGCTCTTAGTGTCTTTTAGATACGTAGGGGTTGCTTGTACAAGTGGCTTTAGGAATTGATCACAGAAGCGCGACAAGGGCTCCAAAAGGGAGCCTATCCCTGATACTATGGGACGACCAGGCGGAGGCAAACGATTTTTGTGCATCTTGGGCAAAGTGTAAAAGTATGGGGTAATGTTATTGTTGGTGATCAAGAATTCTGCTTCATTTTTGGAGAGGTGTCCCCTTTCTTCGGCCTGTTTAACCAGAGTGGTGATCCTTTTGGTAAGGACAGCAGACGGATCGGTCCTCAGTGGTGTGTAGTTTCTGCTGTCACTTAAAAGATTTTCACAAGTTTTGTCATAGTCAGTGGTACTTTGTATGACGATACCTCCACCTTTATCCGCCGGCTTGATGGTTATTGTAGTATCGTTCTGTAGTTGTTGCAGTGCTTGATATTCAGCAGTGGTGAAATTGCCAAACATTTTGGGATTTTGGCTGGACTCTAGGTCTTTGAACACCGCCTGTTCAAAGGCGGTGATAGCTGCTGGTACAGCATAAGGAGGAGGGGTGAATGTCGAATTCGGTCTCAACCCAGTATCACCCTTCCTAATTGCTTCATTGTGGTCTGTTTTTCCTTCGAAGAATGCTTTAAGTTTCAGTTTGCGAAAGAATCCCACAAGTTCACAGTGCAGTTTGAACTTATCAGGTCTGGCCATCGGGACAAATCCTAGGCCTTTTTCTAAGACCTGGCTCTCAATTGGTGAAAGGACTCTCTCAGATAGGTTCGTAACCAGGCTCACAGTCCGCTCGTTCCTGGTTGTTGATTGTATCGAACCACACCCGCAGCAACATCGACGACATCTTGCTTCTATGGACAGGCAGTGATGTTGACCTGGAGTCCTTCCTGATGTGGATTAACACCCTTGACCCCAACCTAAGGTTTACGAACACCATAAGCAAAACCGACATCGTCTTCCTTGATGTAGTTATCTCGGTGACCGGCTCTTGCCTAACCACAAAAACTCATCACAAGCCAACAGCGAAGAATAATCTGTTAGATTTCAACAGCTTCCATCCCCGTCCCTTAAAGGAGAACCTTCCTGATGGACAGTACCTAAGGTTGAGACGAAACTGCAGCACAATAATTGATTTCAAAGAACAAGCCACAGGTCTAACGGAGAAACTCAGAGACAGGGGGTACCCTGCATCAACCCTCACCAAGGGCTTTAAGAGAGCAAGAAACCAGCCGAGAGAAGTCCTGTTGGAAGAGAAAACCAAGAATCAAGAAGTGGTACCACTTACCTGTGTAACCACATTTAACACTCTGTCTAACCACATGAAAAAAACAATAAATAAACATTGGAGAATCATAACGTCAGTGAATAAGGACTGGGAAAAGCCTCTTTTTTCCTTCAAAAAGGGCCGTAGTCTGAAGGATGCATTGGTTCATACTCGCCCAAAAGAGAACACAACCCCAAAAAACACTTCAGTCACGACGGCATGGGGCCTTCCTCCAATCATAGGGCACTTCCCCTGTTCAGATTGCAGCGTATGCCATCTAACGGAGGCCTCAAAAACACTCTCCCTTGAACTGGGAAAACCTGGACGCAAACTACACATACCAACTGCAACTCAACAAATGTGGTGTATTTAATCACATGCCCTTGCTCCTTACGCTATGTTGGCATGACGACACGTAAAGTGAAACAGCGCATATGTGAACACCGGAGCAATATAAGGTGTAAGAAAGCAACTACGAAGTTGAGCCGGCATTTCCTGGACTCGAATCATACCACCAATGACATGAAATGGACAATAATCGAAACAATTACTGGCACCACAAATGTCTCCAACAGGCTTTTTGAAAAAGATCAATGCTGGGTGTACCGTCTTGGTACTAACATCATTGGGCCCAATGATGACATTCCATGGAACACGGTTTTGGGCTGACATTCCATGTTTTTGTACATATGTCTGTCACCAATTTCACCTAGTTCGCTTGTAAATTCATTTTCAGATGAATTAACTCAATCAATTTAAATACATGGCAAATGTGTGACATAATTACCCCTTCCATGTGCCTCTCTTGGGTGACCAAACGATTCACAAAATTTCCAGTCTCTATTAATAGTATGGATTACTTTTAGAACCTGAGGTGTATTCCTGTGATCTTACTATCATATCATTGTTCTTACTTGTGCTTGCTTGATCTACACGATCGTACCCTTCTATCCCAACTATGACAGTCTATCCGTTCAGGAGATTGGTAGACTGAGTACTGTTGCTATAGCGATACTAATACAGTCCTTATTCCGGTTTGTGTTGTTATCGGTCGAGCAAGCTCGCCGATTGGTCATCCGATCCAAGCCTCCCTTTGGAATATAGCCGCGCCCCTTTCACGAGGGCGGCGCTCACCTTGGCCTCTCTCTCGTCAAACCGCGCCCACCCGGAAGAGCGCCGAGACCGGGAAACAATGCTTTTATACGCATTCACCGGCCCCGCTCTGCATCGTCGGGGTCCGGTTTGAGGAATACTAAGGTGTACAGGCGGGTTGAGAGTGCTGAGGGCGTGAGTAATTCTATCAGGATGATCGGACCAAACTACATTACTGAGCTAAGTCCAACCCGATTCCGTGTATTTCTAGCCTGTTTCTTTTCATTATAGGATGTGCCAGGGACGCTCCAACCCCCCTCCCGAGACTCATGGTGCAGTTAGCGCCATTTTTTAAAGTGAGATTTGTTTGTTATCTAAGAAGCTTCCCAGTGGGGCCACAGACCTTTTGGTCCATTGATCCCTTGGAGCACTTAATGTATGTTTTAACCCCTAATAAGGCCACTCGAGCCTTTTAACTTTGAACACCCTTTTCACTTCACTTCCCAGAGCTAGAAGTATCATCCCTATAGGGTTTGTGGATGGTGTTAATTCTAGCGCCTACTTTGGGAACACTTTTGATGCCACTATTATGGAGCACCATGGACAAAAAAACGCAATGACACAGTTTTACAATTAATTGTGTGTATGTCTTCTGTGTTTGTTTGTGAATTTTTTTGCTCTACAGGTGCTGAAACACTCCATAATTCAGAGTATTTTTGGGAATTGAGCGTCTCGCTCTTCCACTTTTTCATGCACTTTATCACTATTTATTTTTCACTTTCACGCCCCCAGGTCAGGGTGGACGATTAGAGAGTCCATACCGCCGGGGTTTATTGATGTCCTGACGAATGCCTAGGTAAATTAAAACCTCTCGTAAGGCTGAAACATGTTGACTGACTATATCTGAATTAACCATTCATTACCTTTGGCACTAAATTCAGACACATAACCCTCTTAACCGTATCCTAGGGATCATCCATTAAACTTTTTGGTCGATACCCTTTAGACACTTTTACTTCTAATTTAACTTCACAACACGCCCAATTCACACAACCAGCTCCGCAGTCTCCTGGCGTCGCAGCACACCAAAGAGGCACTCGGTCTCTTTGGTGGGGCCCGATGATGAAGCATGACACTGACTAGGTCGGTGTGTGAGGGCTTTCTTCTCCACCCAAACAGGGTGTGAGCTCCACTAGTTGTTTTGCTCCATCTATGTGGCTTTTTGATTTTTGTTATTGCAAACTCTCTTTTCTTGTTTATTTATTTGCTACTACCACCAAGATATGCACCAGTGGCGGCTCCACCCGGGCACCCGCCACAGGTTTCTGTGCACACTGCAGCAGCCCTCCTACTCATCGTGGCTCTCAGCAACAGCCGGGTATGGGTCTGACGCTCCAGCGCCATCCATTTCAGGGCTAGTTGATTCGGCAGGTGAGTTGTTGCACACTCCTTAGCGGATTCCGACTTCCATGTCCACCATCCTGCTGTCTATATCAACCAACACCTTTTCTGGGGTCGGATGAGTGTCGGCATCAGGCGCCTTAACCCAGCGTTTGGTTCATCCTGCAGCGCCAGTGCTGCTTAACATAAGTGTCCCTCTAGGCACTTGCATTCCATGCCCGGCCAGCAAGCCGGGCTTCTTACCCATTTAAAGTTTGAGAATAGGTTGATATCGTTTTGGCCCCAAGACCTCTAATCATTCGCATTACCAGATAAAACTGGGGGCCCGAGCGCCAGCTATCCTGAGGTAAACTTCGGAGGGAACCAGCAACTAGATGGTTCGATTAGTCTTTCACCGCTATACCCAGGTCGGATGACCGATTTGCACGTCAGGACCGTTATGGACCTCCACCAGAGTTAACTCTAGCATTGCCCTGCCCAGGCATTGTTCACCATCTTTTGGGTCCTATCACGCACGCTCATGCTCCACCTCTCCAACGGAGCAGGCGAGACGGGCTGGTGGTCCGGCCCTCACCTTCATTGCGCCACAGGGTTTCGCTCGGCCCTCCAACTCGCGCACGTGTTGGACTACTTGGTCCGTGTGTCAAGATGTTTTGGGTTGGTAACCGACATCAGTACCTCTGACTTTTTCAGCTAAATTTGAGGTTTGCAGGGGATTCTGGGTAAGAAAACTTTGGGGTGTCCATGCAAGCCATACCTCGCTGGACTCCCCCAGGTGTCTAGTTTTCAGAAATGTGGGTTTGGTAGTTTCCCAAGATGGCTGCAGAGCCCAGGGCCAAAAACCCAGGAGACCCCCCCTTGCCTAACCAGGTTGGTTTGTGATAGGTAATTTTGATGTCGCCGCAATAGGTTTTGGGCCCTTGCCTGTCACGGGTACTTGACCCACCCACACGAGTGATGCAACATTTTTATTGGGAGACCTGGGGGGAATACTTGGTGGTAGGAAAATTGTGGTTTTTCTGACAACCGAATATTATGACAAAGTAATGTAAGGAAAATGCCTGACTATAGTCACATATTGAGTGTTGCATGGCTTTGTTAGTAAAAAACTTGTTGGGATCCATGAGAGGCACACTACCCAGCACTCCCCATTTTTTTTACTTTACAGAAATATCTAAAGTTGTTACATTTTCCCTAGAGACAGACTACACCTTAGCACAGAAAGACAGGTGAGACAAATATGACTGCCTATCCATCTGTTCCACAAATACACACATATACTGGTTGGATTTGGCATGATGGTGAGTGAAAGGTTCAAAATGTATATTTTATTAACGAGAGATTTCACAAAAAGGAAATGCACTGTTAATAAATGAAAGGTTAAAAAGTGAACCAATGACTCGCAGCTCATGAGCTGTAAAGCCCCGACCAGGCACCAACCTCTTTCCTGGTCATTCACACACCTTTCATACTCGACACACACGTTCACACCACCAGCTGTGGCCCTAGCACATTACAATAGTCACATCCACAGACAATGTACACCCTGGCTGAGAGAGACAGAAAAGAAAAATATTACTTCGAAATGAGCAATTCCTTAAGTACTCGCACATACTGGTTGGATTTGGCACAAGGGTGAGTGAAGGTTTAGAGCGTACAATTCTATTAAGAGATTTCACAAAAAGGAAATGCACTGTTAATATTTAAAAGGTTAAAAACCTGAACCAATGACTCACAGCTCATGAGCTGTAAAGCCACAGCAAGGCACCAACCTCTTTACAGGCCATTCACACACCTTTCATATGTGCCTCACAAGACCATTCACAACGCCACCTGCGGGCCCAGCACATTACAACATTGACATCAACAGACAGCGCCATTCAAGGGCTCATCACTATCATACACCCACACAGCAATCATACCAGTTGGTGGTTGACATAGTGTGTGCATTGGCGTTTGACTAGCAGAGTGTGTAATGACTAGCAGCAAGTCACTACTTACTGCCAGCCAAATGCCAGCACACGCACACCACCAGTCAATCACCTTCCCACCCACACTGCCAGCCATGCGCCAGTCCACGCACACTGCCAGGCCACGCATACCACCAGCCACACGCCAGCCCACACACACTGCCAGCCAAGCGTGAGCACACACACACACTGCCAGCCAAGCGCCAGGCAACGCATAACGCCAGCTAAGCGCCAGTCTACGCACAAGGCCAGCTAAGTGCCAGTCTGCGCACACAGTCATTACATTTTCTTATACAAGAAAGAAAACACAAACCAATTGCAACTAGATACATAACTAGTTACTGCTGTTGTTTTTGTAGTTATAAAGACATCATTCTAATGCCAACCATGAAACTGAACAACAACGATATAAAATCATACAGACCAAGCAGTACACCATTATACTCACGGTTTCTCCCAAAAACTCTTTTGAGTGTGTACAATCTGAAATATATGGGCACACAGTCCAGGATTAGGAGACTCAGCACGGTGCATACTACTCTCCTTCCGCATATTTCTTCACCAGCAGACTCAACATCTTTTACAGGGATTGTTTGTTTTGGGTGTGGGAGGAATTAAATCAGGAAAGTGGCAATCTTTCAATCTAGCCACATCCTCCACACTCTAACTCTAGGAGAATTTGCATGTTCCACTACAGCAAGGCTGCCTATCACAGACTCCTGAAACTGAACAAAAGTAATCTTTGATGCAGGAGAACACTCCTTGAACACAACAAAAGCATTAGTGGCCACATGCATCATTGTAGGATTTTGCGATTCCTAAATTGCGAAAATTAAGGATTCGCAAATGAGGAATTGCAAAATCCTATGCATCAAGAATTCTTAAAAGTTTTTGGGATTTCTTAATTTTTGGTATTTGCGATTCCTTAATTGCGAATCGCAATTAAGGAATGGCATTACATTGATTCCTATGGGCCTAGAGGCCCATAGAAATCCATGCCTTTTTGCATTTTTTTTTTTTTGCAAATCGCAATTTGTTGATGCATTTCAAGGGTGCTGAGGGGGGTCCCCCCCCCTACACCCTTGAAATGTTTTTTTAAGTGCAAGTTTTACACACACATGTCCAAAGGACGTGTGTGTGTGTAACATGACACTTTCAAAAATGCATTTTTGAGCATTTTTGAAAGATTTCGCAAATTAACACGAGGGTCAACCTCGTGTTAATTTGCACCTCCTATTTCCGAATTCACATTTTTTTAAACATTCATGCATTGCATTTAAGGAATCGCACAAATGCGATTCCTTAAATGCAATTGCATTTTTAGGAATTGCAAAAAATTGCGGTTCGTTTCATGCCTACCAAAAAGTGATTTTGGAATCGCAAACGGCCGAAATTTACGATTCGCACCGTTTGCGACTCCAAAATCGTTTGATGCATGTGGCCATAAAAGTTGGTAAATTGAAGAGATGGATTGCCAACTTCTTATACCAAATGTAAGCCTTATGAATAGCAGTGTAAGGTTCCAACCTCTGATCTACTCTAGCCGCACCACCCATGTGCTTATTCTGGTCTACAATGCACACAGGTTTGAGCACTTCAGCAACCTGACCCCAAACAGTCACAGGTGAAGTACTCATCATGGATGGCAGTTAGCATGTACACATCCCTCCTTTCCACAAATTTCACAGCTAGCAGTTCCTCACTACGCAACGCACTGCACTGTCCCCTCTGAAGTTTTTTGCAAACAAGCTCTTTTGGGTAACCTTTACGGTTAGATTGTGACACAAGCAAAAGTGTCCTCTTTGAACAATTCCTTAAACAATTGCACAGCAGTGTACAAGTTATCAAGGTGCAAATGGTGACCTCTGTTAAACAGTCCTCTAGGAAGATCCCACACAATTTTCTCTGAAACTCCAAAAGTGGATGGCAACCAGGGTTGTCAAGATGTATATGTTGTCTGAGAGTAGGACAGGATTCCGCTATTAATCCCACAACGTGCCCTCTTGCCAGGAATGTACTGCCTAAAAACCAAACGGCCCTTGCGCAGGACCAAAGACTCATCAACAGCTATTTCTTTCCCTGGAGAATAAATCACTGAAAATCAATCTACAAAGTGATCAGTAACAGGCCAAATCTTAAAAAAATGGTCACAGTCGGGGTGATCTCATGGCAACACCAAAGCATTATTGTTAGAAGCAAGGGTCCCTATTTGGTCAAAGGTGTATACCATTGCCAACTAGTGACGCCTAGTTCTAAGTGAGAGAAAGGGGATTACACTACTGGATAACCCCTGCTCACCCCCTTGATAGCTTGGCACTATCAGACAGGCTTATCTCAAAGGCAGTGTGTTAGGCATTTGTGAATATACACAGTAATACAGTGAAAACACTACAGATGGACACCACAACACAAGACCACAAACGACAAAAAAATCCACAATACTGTACTTAGAATTGGCTTAAAGATTATAGAAGTTACTTAGTTCAAGTAGTTGATAAATGTGACACAGTTCTCACAAAAGTACCTGGATGCATAATGCAAAACAAACAAAAGGCTCGCAGAGTGGGAGATGTCAGTTCCGTGCTTCAGGGGAGACGATGCGTCGCTCCTCAATCCTTGGGCAGAGTAGGGGATGCGTCTTGATTCTTACCGGAGTGGGGATGATGGAAAATTCTCGTCCTGCGGCCCCGTTGTGATGCTCAGATGGCGCCTCGATGCGACAATCCGATGCGATAAGATGGCCCCTTGATGCGAAGACGTGAAGATGATGCGTGAGCGCCCGGCGGCCATGCGGCGAACTCTGTAGCTTTGGAGACGTGACAGGTCATGCGAGATGCTTCTCCGGTGATGCGATGGCGGCCTTGCGGCGGCGACATGCTTCTCCGGTGATGCGTCGGGTAACAGCTTTGGCAAGGCACGCTTCTCTGGTGATGCGGAGGCGACTTCTGCATGGCGACACGCTTCTCTGCATGTTTCGCGCTCCCAGCGACACACAGGCTTCTGCAGATAGAATTCCCAGCAAGAAATTCAGAGGGGAGCTGGTGGAGAAGTCTTTTGTCCCTGAGACTTCAGCAGGAGGCAAGCACAAGTTCAAGCCCATGGAGTAATATTCTGCAAGATGATGAAAGTTCTGTAAAAGTTCCTTCTCCTTTCCTTGGCAATAAAGAAACCTATGCAGGCCAACCCAGTAAACAGCACGCTGGCAGAGGGCCAGTCCAAACTCCTGCAGCTTCCTTGGTTCTTCTCCTTGGCAAAAGGTTTGTCTTCTTCCCAGAAGTAATCTAAAGTCTTGGGGTCTGGGTCCCCATATTTATACTCAAATTCTCTTTGTTCTCTGGAGGCAGAGAGGCCTCTGCCTAGTCCAAACCAGTTCTGATCAGTCCTGGAGCACTTTGTTGACAAGATTCCTTCTTTCCTTTCACGGTATAGGCCATGGACATCAGACACACCACAGGAGGTGGAGCCAGCATTGTGGAGGGAAGGCACAGCCCTATTCAGGTCCCAGGTACAACTCCTCCCACCCATCTAGATGCAGATATTTCTATTCAGCACTGGGCTGACTCATTCTGTCTCCTGGACTCCCCCAGCCCTGTCACTCAAACTCCAGACAAGGAATACACAACCTAGCAGAGGCAGGCCTGGATAGTTAGACAATAAAAAAAACTACTTTCTAAAAGTGGTATTTTCAAGCACAGAATGATAAAACCAATTTTACTAAAAGATGTATTTTAACATTCTGAGTTCACGCATACTAAATTCGAATTTCTACCATGTTCCCTGAGTCAGTTAGGATTATAAAATGTTATAATCAAACTTCCCATTCTGGCCTATGGGGAGCAGGTAGCCTTGCAATCGTGAAAAACGAAAATGGCTGTAATTCACTATTAGGACATGCCACACACACCAGGGCATGTCCTACCTTATACTTACAATGCACACTGCCCTTGGGCCCACTTTAGAGGTGTCTGATATGAAGAAAAGAGAACGTTTAGGGACTGGCAAGTGGGTGCACTTGCCAAGTCAACATGGCAGTACTAGACTGCACACCGGCCCTGCAATGGCAGGCCTGAGACACACTTTACAAGCTGCAATACAAACAACAGTGTAAATAATGTCAAGTATAGCCCCTACATAACAAAATGATTAGTATGTTGCAACAATAAAAGCCGTAGAGAAACCATAAGAAAGAGTCAGGTGCATCATTTGAATAAATAATTGTCGTAAGGAAAAGGAAAAAGAGAAAGAACGAGTCACCTGCTACAATAAGTTGGGAAAATAAATTAAGGAGAAGACACGAACGGATATTGCTCTACCATGCCTTGTGAAGCTAAGTCCACATATCTATCCAAAGATCTCCATACCCCACTAAAAATAAAGGGGGAAAAATGATTTTTCTCCATGGGGCTCATACCTCTGTTGAAGACTCAAGCCCACCATGTATGATAAGATATGGACCCAAATGATTTCTACTCCATAAGGATAATCTTCACCGCAATTGTCAACAACAAGTCTAATAACTGCATATCTAAAGAATACAACGGCAATGGCGACATTGTAGCCCATGGACCTAACAGAATTAAAGGTAACGAGAGCTGAAATTGAATGTTAAAGATTAACACGATATGTTTGCGAACCAGCTCCCAAAAGGGTTGGAGTAACGAACATTCAAAAAACATGTGTTGATGAGTACCAGCGGCTGAATTACAACTCCAACAGAGATCATTATTCTTAAGTTTAAGGGAGTACAAGCGTACCGGGGTCCAATGTAACAGATTAGGAGAAAAAAAATTGACTACACAGAAGGAGCAATTTTATTACGTAGGGAAAGTTTCCCAATAATTTGCCAAGTTTCTGGTGAAATATGTTTAAAAAGATCATGGTCAAAATGATGTAGCCATTTCTGTTGTGTAACAGTATTTAACAAAGGCGGTGTGGTGGATAAAATGTATAGATTTCAGAGGCCACATGACCCGTTTTATGCAGCATAGATAGGAGGGAAACCTATGTGAATCTGGATCAAAATGAACCTTAGCTACAGCAACTTTTATTTTTAAAAAGGTATAAAAATCTAAATATTAGGAGAATACTACAGAGCTAAGAAAGAAAAAGGCAATGGATCATGGGATGGACCATAAAGATGTTTAACTAGCGTGATACCCTTATTAGCCCAATAGGCCACTTTTGTCGAAGTAAGATCAATCTTAATTTTAGGATTGTGCCACAAAGAAGACCATCGAGATTTATGGGTTGACTTAGATACTTTTTTATCCATAGCCTTCATGGCAGCAATGGTATCTAAAATAATACCACGAGAAAAAGGAATAGATAATGTGGACGCAGTTAAAAAGGAGGAGGTAGGTAGAGGAGAAGACAATTCTCGCTCAATAAAGATCCACGGCGGAATATGCCGAGAATCTGTAGAGAACAAAAGAGCCCCTTGGGAGGCTAAACATGCCACATGGTAATGATCCCAGTCTGGAAAAGTACAACCTCCCATATCATAAGGTTTCCTCAAATGTTTACAGGCTATTCTGGCTTGCTTATCACTCCAGAGGAATTTTGAAGTGAGGGAAAAAAGACGAAGACAACTTAACAGGAAGCATTGAGGACACAAAATTAATAATGGGAGTTCTCATCATCTTCAAGATTTGAAGACGGCCCCACCAAGAAATATATTTAGGTGACCAACTATCCAACAATTGCCGAACCTTAACTAAAATTTGAGATTCATTATACGAGACTGTGCCTGTTAAAGTATGACCAAACCAAATCCCCAAATATTTAATATGTTTTGACTGCCATTTAAAGCCAGCAGATCCCATGTGTGCAGGAAAACAATACGCGTTAAGGGGAAACATCCCCGTTTTATCTTTATTGAGAGTATATCCTGAAACACTAGAAAATACATTAATAGTCTCGGAAATGGCAGGAATTGCATTAACTATATCATCTGAAAAAATTAGCACATCATCTGCATAGGCAGCTGTTTTGATAAAGGTTGAACCAAATTGAACACCTTTAATGTCTTGATTAAGATTAAGTAATCGAAGGAGAGGGTCAATAGATAACAAGAAAAAAAGAGTCGATAACGGGCACCCTTGTCTAGTACCCTGACAGATTGAAAAAGGAAGATGTAGCTCCATTGACCCTGATATTTGCCCTAGGTTACGCGTACAAAGACATCACCATATTGATAAAAGAATCTCCAAGATTATGCGATCGAAGCACTGCATGTAAAAACGGCCAAGAAACCTTGTCAAAAGCCTTTTCGGTGTCGAGGGCAATAGCTGTTGCAGGAAGGTTAGATAACTTTGCTTTCCTCAGGATATGGCAAAATGTTCGGATATTATCCCTAGCCAACCAACCAAGCCAGTCAGCGAAGGGTGAATAAGCGAAGGAATATGTGGCTCTAGACGTTTGGCCAAGATCTTGGCAAAACATTTTGCTTCCATATTTAGAAGGGATATGGGGTGAAATATTTAGGTTCCAAGTGATCTTTACCCTCTTTAGGGATTACCACAATAGTAGCCTCAGCCGCAGAACCGGAAACCGAACCTGACAATACAAAATCATCAAAAACATCCTTGAGACGAGAAACTAAAGCTGGGAGAAAGGTCTTATATAAAAGAATGGGAAACCCATCCGGGCCCGGAGCTTTCCCTGAGTGAGTGGCCTTAATAGCATGGATAATTTCTTCAGAATCAATCAGTCCCCCCAACTTTACCCCATCAACATCAGAAACAGTATTTGTAAGAATCGAATTCAAAAATTGTTCAAGAGAGGATTGATTATGGGGAGTGTATAATTTGATATCGGCGCTGATCTAATATTAGAATCCTGGTATTATAACGTAGCCGCCAATACTTTCCCCGCTCGATTCTTCAGGAGCAGCTGTTTGGACTTCTGCGCCTGAACACCAATGTGAGCTCTCTTAGTTACAAAAGAGTTGTAAGAATATTTTAGATTCTTGATATCCTGTAAAATCACTTTATCTTTAGAATGCCTATATAGGGATTCTTTCCGTTTAATAGTATCCGCTAGGGCAGAGAGTTCCTTCTTAATATCCTAATTCCTTTTTGCCATTTTTTAAATAATCTGTCCCCTAATTGTACACTTAAATGCATCCCATAAAACCACTGGAGAACTAACCGAGGACTCATTCTCAAGGAAACAATTTGCAATATCCCTATCTGAAAGAGACACGTTAGTGATAGATTCCTTACCTTAGAATATCCCCAGGTGTCATACTGGATCCGGAAATTTTTGCGTAGCAGTACCCTTGCGCGTCAGTAGGCGTCGTCTGCGGCTCCGTGTCCGTCGTCGGCGTCGTGGGCGCTGTGATGACGTCGTCGGAGTACTTAGACGCCGCCTCTGCGTGCTGACGTCAGTACTTCTTTCTTCCGCGCCAGCAGCGCAGATCCGGAAAAAGTGGTACCTCAGTCTTTTTTGACTACACTTTTTTAATCGTTCTTTTTCGAGTCTTCGACTCCGGACGGTGCCGATAGGGATGCCAGGTGTTAAACCCTGTGGGGACTGTGACCGACTGATGTCGGTCATCGACCCTCACCGTCGGTGTCTCCACTGTCTCGGCGTCGACCACGACGACAAGACCTGTACCGACTGCCGGGCCTTGACTTCGAAAGCTAGGCGGGAGCGGTCCCGCAAGCGACTCGAACTCCGGCAGTCGGCCCCGCGCCAGGAAAGGTCCCGGTCCGGATGGAGGTCGAAGGACTGGTCGCGGGAGAGGAGCCATCGGAGCTCCGGGAGTAGACAGCACTCCTCAGGGTCGAAGTCGTCAGGTAAGCACAAGACGTCGAAGAGACGTCATCGCTCTTTTGACTCCCCACTCCCCTCCCCCCGAGACACGGCCGGGGGTTCAGGTGGCACCGCCCACGCGGCTCCGCCAGAGTCGCAGGCGTCGCTTCCGACCCATACCCTCCGGTCCCTGGGCCGCGCGCGACGCCGGAGGAGATCGAGCTGTTCCTCATGGCCATGAGGTCCCTCACTCCTCCGACATGCTCCACGGCGCCTTCGGGCCTAGTGGACCCATCTGGGGGCCCTAGCGGGTCGGGTGCTTCGGCCCCAGCGCCGTCGGCGTCTTCACGCCCGGCGCCGCAGGCCCCCACTGGATCCGGTTCCGAATCAGTGTTGTTGCTGGTGGATTTGACGACCTCCTTGGCGCCGGTCCCTCAGGTGTCACCCCTGGTGCCGTCTTTGGGCGGCGCCGTCCCCGATGCCTCCCTCGATCCGGTTCCGGCGCCGCTGGGCGCTGCTTTCGACGCCGTTCGGAGAATTCACTTTCCATGAACCGGCCCCATCATTTGACCCCCTTGAATACCAGGAGATGGGTGATGAGGAGAATTTGGAGGGGTCTGAGGACCCTCTCACATGGGAGTGTCAGTCCCAGGAGGACTGGACAGGTGGACTTGGGGATGCCAGTGATCTGGACACTTCGCCAGTCACTGGTTTTGTCTCCCCTCCTACCGTAGCTACGGAGGAGGGGGCTACCTACAGTGTGGTGCTGACTCGGGCGGCCAAGGCCTTGGGCCTTGAGCTCCCCGTCGCGGCTATGAGGACTAACCTCCTCACTGAGGTCCTTAAACCGCAGTCAAGCTCGGCTGAGCCTCTGCTGCCGTTTAATGAGGCCTTGACTGACGTTCTAGTGGGCACTTGGTCCAGGCCCGCTACAGGTTCGCCTGTAGATAGGAATGTGGCTAGACGCCACCGCCAGGCCCCGGGCGACCCTTGTTTCCTGTCCACCCACCCCACCCCTGAGAGCCTGGTGATCCAGGCCTCCAATTCCCAGACCGCATTCCCGTCGGCTCCGCCTGACAGGGAATCCAAGAGGTATGAGCAATACGGAAAAAAGGTATTCTCCTCCCTGAGTCTGGAACTGCGGTCTTCCAACACCGCATGCCTCTTGGGCCGCTACACCCACTCTCTGAGGGATACGGTCACAGACGTGCTGCCAGAATGCCCGTTGGAGGTACGGGCTAAACTCAGCCAAGCCCTTGTGGAAGGCCGAGATGCGGCACGTTATTCTATCCGGTGTGGACTGGATACCACCGACTCACTGGGCAGAGCGATGGCAACGACCGTGGCGATTCGTCGCCACGCCTGGTTGAGGTCCGCCAACTTCTCGGCTGATGTTCAGAACACACTCATGGACATGCCGTTTGATAGCCGTCGCCTTGTTGGTGACAAGGCAGACCATGCGCTTGAGCGCTTTAAGGACTCCAGGGCTACGGCCAAGTCCTTGGGCCTCTCTGCCCCGCGCCAGCAATCGGCTGCTTTTCACTCCTTTCGTGGCCAAGGAAGGAGTGTACCGACACGTGCTGCCAGCCACGCACCGCAGAGTAATACCCAACGTGGTGGCGGCCGTGGAAACCGCCGTGGCGGCCGTGGAAACCGCCGTGGCGGCGGTCGGGGACAACAGCGAGGTCAGTCCACACCTTCCCCCGCAGCATCCGCCTCAAAACCCTCCTAGTCCGTTTTTTCAGGCCCATGTGTCGCCAGTGGGGAGCAGGGTTCGCCATGACCTCCTCCACTGGCGCACTGTCACGTCGGACAGGTGGGTGCTGGAAATTGTCCAAAGGGGCTACTCCCTTCCCTTCGAGGCGACTCCTCCAGCCCTGCCATCACAGAACCACTGTGTATCGGGGGATCATTTGCGACTTCTGCAGGAGGAAGTTACGGCCCTCTTAGCCAAGGGGGCCATCAAAGGCCAGAAGTAGGATGTGGTTGCTACTCCCACTACTTTCTGGTACCCAAGAAGGGCAAAGGGGGCCTACGCCCTATCATGGACCTTCGGAACGTCAACGGCTTCCTCCGGAAGGAGAAGTTCAAAATGCTGACACTGGCTCAGGTCTTAGCTGCCCTGAACCCCGGAGACTGGATGGTAGCGATGGACTTGCAGGACGCTTATTTCCGCATCCCCGTCCTGCCGGCCCACCGGCACTACCTGCGGTTCACGGTTGGCCACGAGCACTTTCAGTTTACCGTGCTCCTCTTCGGCCTTACCAGCGCCCCACGGGTGTTCACAAAGGTGATGGCGGTGGTCGCAGCTAATCTGCGCCGGTTAGGGGTTTCAGTCTTCCCCTACCTCGACGACTGGTTGTTGAAGGTGGGCTCGCCCCAGACAGTCGTCAGCCACCTCCAGACAATGGCAGACCTCCTGCACCAGCTGGGGTTCTCCATCAATGTGCCGAAGTCACACCTGTGTCCCTCTCAGAAGCTCCTCTTCATCGGAGCGGTTCTCGACTCGGCGCAGTTTCGTGTTTATCCACCCAAACAGTGGGTTCAGGATATTCAGGCTCTGATTCCTCTCTTTCAGCCTTTATCCCGAATCTCGGTCAGGTTGACGCTGCGGCTTCTGGGGCTGATGGCCTCCTGCATCCTTCTGGTGCATCACGCCCGGTGGCGGATGTGGGCTCTGCAGAGAGGAATCTGGTCTCCAGCGGAGTCCCGGCTCCATATCAACCTTTTGGAGCTCCGGGCGATTCGTCTAGCACTGAAGGCATTCCTCCCCTCTGTTCGGGGGAGTGTAGTGCAGGTGTTCACGGACAACACCACCGCCATGTGGTACTGCAACAAACAGGGCGGGGTGGGGTCGTGGACCCTATGCCAGGAGGCTCTGCGCCTCTGGCAGTGGCTGGAACATCAGGGCGTGACCCTGGTTGTTCAACACCTGGCAGGTTCCCTGAACGCCAGGGCGGACAAACTCAGCCATCGGTGCATGATGGATCACGAATGGCGTCTGAACTCAGACGTGGCGCAAGGCCTCTTTCAGCAGTGGGGAGAGCCTTGGTTAGATCTATTCGCCACAGAAGAGAACGCGCAATGTCATCAGTTCTGCGCGTTGGAATTTCCAAGGCGGCGCTCGCTTGGAGACGCTTTTCGTCGCGAGTGGAGTTGCGGTCTGTTGTACGCCTTTCCGCCTATACCACTTCTGCCCAGAGTGCTGAAGAAGATCAAGCGCGACCGGGCCCAAGTCATCCTTGTGGCTCCGGACTGGGCACGAAGGTACTGGTATCCCGAGCTACTCAGTATGTCAGTCGATCCCCCGGTTCGTCTGCCTCTTCAGGAGGACCTTCTGTCGCAGCAGCAGGGGACGGTCCTCCACCCGAACCTGTCCAGTCTCCACCTCCATGCTTGGAGATTGAGCGGCGACAGTTGAGGCCATTTGACTTGCCACCTGAAGTCTGTAATGTCATTCTGGCAGCCAGGCGTCCCTCCACAAAAACGGTATACGCCTGCAGGTGGAAAAAATTTGTGGCATGGTGCACAGCAAAGGCTGTGGATCCACTTCCTGCCCCTCTTTCTGAGGTTCTTCTCTTCCTCCTTTCTCTTGCCCAGCAGTTCTCTGCTCTGGGCACTATCAAGGTCTAACTTTCTGCCCTTTCAGCCTTTCTAAGGCTGCCTGATCAACCTTCTTTGTTCAAGTCCCCTATTGTAAATCGCTTTCTCAAGGGAGTCACACCCACGTTCCCTCCTGTTCCGTTTGTGATGCCTCAGTGGGACTTGAACCTTGTTCTTACATTCCTGATGTGCGCTCCCTTTGAGCCACTTCACAACTGTCCTCTCCGCCTTCTTACTCTGAAGACTGCTTTCCTGGTTGCCATCACCTCTGCCAGGAGAGTGAGTGAGCTCCAGGCACTTTCATGTACACCCCCTTTCCTTTCTGTCCATCCGGACAAGGTTGTGTACTAAGCCATCTTTCCTGCCCAAGGTTGTCACGGCCTTCCACATCGGGCAGTCTATCACCTTGCCCACCTTCTTTCCGCCACCGCATCCCTCTAAAGAGGAAGAGCGGCCCCACCGTCTGGACCCAAAACGTGCGCTTTCATTCTACTTGGATCGCACACGCCAGTACCGGGTAGATGACCAACTCTTTGTTGGTTACGTGGGCGCCAAGAAGGGAAAAGCGGTGCACAAGCGGACCATCTCTCAGTGGATCATCTTGTGTATCCAGGCATGTTACTGCTTGGCTAAAAAGGAGCCCCCTGTTGGATTGCGGGCTCATTCCACCCGAGCCACGGCGACTACAACTGCCCTGGGCCGGGGAGTGCCCTTGCAGGACATTTGCCAGGCAGCACGTGGGCCTCGCTACACACGTTTGCAAGACACTACTGCCTGGACAGTCAAGTCCGGAGGGATGGCTTCTTTGGCCGTTCCGTCCTCCAGGACTTTCTGGTGTGATTATTGGTTCGCAGACCCACCACCGGGGTTGGTATTGCTGGGGTATCTATTCTAAGGTAAGGAATCTATCACTAACGTGTCTCTTTCAGATGCACAAGTTACTACTTGTGTAATGAGAGACATTAGTTAGTGATAGATTCCTTACCGACCCACCCATCCTCCCCGTTCTGCGAACCGATATCTAGGGTTAAGGTCATCCCCATTTAGGGCCCTAGTTTCAATGGCACCAGTGTTGGTTTTTAACATGGCTCGGCACTTCTGGCGTGGAAAAGCTGTGTCTAAGAACTGACGTCAGCACGCGGAGGCGGCGTCTAAATACTCCAATGACGTCATCACGGCGCCCACGACGCCCATGGCGGACGCGGAGCCGCAGACGACGCTTACCGACGCGCAAGGGTACTGCTACGCAAACATTTCCAGATCCAGTCTGACGCCTGGGGATATTCTAAGGTAAGGACTCTATCACTAACTAATGCCTCTTACAGATATATCATTACACAAGTAGTAACTTGTGTGTTAAGCAAATCAACCTAAACCTGATCATACAAGATCTCTGTATTCATACGCCAAGTGCGTGGCTCCCTATTTTCTAAAAAAATTCAGAAGCATAAACAAAACCGCTGCATGATCAGAGACAAGTATAGGATGGATGACAGGATTAGATGAATATTTTAGGAGTACTGAGCGAACTAGAAGATAGTCAATACGAGAAAAGCTAAAGTGGGGAGAAGAAAAAAAGGTAAAGTCGCTACCGGTGGAATTATGCAATCTCCACACATCAGTACGATTGTAGGAGGAACACATGTTAGTCATCTGTTTGTGGGCCCTAGGAGGACGAAGCCTAGAAGCAGAGTATTTGTCCAAGATGGGATCCATTGGAAGATTAAAACCCCCTCCAACGACCAAATTGCCATTATGAGGGTCTTCAGAAAGCTTTTTAGTAATAAAACGCCAGAAGGACAGGTCATCACCATTAGGTGCATAAATATTCATTACATAAATATCTAGAGCCATTGGATAATTGAGTCAGCAACCACCTACCCTCAGGGTCATGCTCCGCAGTAACAATAGTCAATCCAGAGTGTTTTGGAAATATTAGTCACCACTCCATTCTTCTTACCAGAAGCCTCAGAACAAGCAACATCAAGAACCCACTCCTTCCACAAAAATAAAGCTTCTTTATACGCTATTTTGGTTTCTTGCAGTAATACTAAATTGCTAGAAAGGTTTTTACAATAATCCAACATTTTTACTCTCTTCACAGGGTGATTCAAACCACGCACATTGAGTGATAAAACGTTCACACCTGGCATAATAGTGAAGAATCAATATACCAAATTCTACTTGGTGCAGGAGAAAGGGAACACATAATATCAGGATCTGCAAAATAAAGAGAAAACAAAACCAATGGAAACACAAAAAATAGATTACAGCAGGAGGCTCTAGAATAGAAGGAATAAGTGAAGATGGGAAGATAAGGAAAAGCGAAGAGAAAATAGAAAGCAAAGCACAGCATAGAAGAGAAGAGAAACCCCACCAGGGAAAGTCTTTAATAGACCAAATGCATACGAGGGAAGAACACGAAGAAGCAACCAAGGAGGCCAGCAAAAACACCAACTGCCTAATAAGAAGGAAGCAATAGAGAGTATAAGTGTAGGCAGCAGAAAAAGGCAACTCGTAATAAATATATAAATATATTCTAAGAATTGATAAAAACAGTTGATCAAACGAGGAGCTATCAATCAATATGAGCAACAATTAAAAAGAAAAGCTTATTTAGTATTCTTCCGATTCAATATAAGGCAAAGCAATATGTATATTACTATTGAACAAAATATGAAAAAGGTAACGTATATAAATAGATATAAAATCACATAAGCAAAAAATAATTCATATGCAACAATTCATGTATTAATGAGATGGAACTAGAAATAAATAAGCAGTTCATAATATTAGGCTATCTAATAACCGTGGAGAAAAAAGGGTATGATAACATTGGAATGTGGTACACAACATAAAAATAATGAAACCACATATTCAAGTATGAAATATAAACTAATACCCTCAAAGGCCTATGAATGAATAGAAAATCACTGCAGAATACACTTACATAAAAACAAACCTGCAGGAACAAGAGAACAGAGATTGATATAGATAACGAACAAAACATGAACACATCATACATATATATATATTAAGCTATCTAAGTTGAGAAAGAGAAAAAGAGAAGTACCTATAGAACACATTAGACCAGGATTTACCAAGGAACTAAAACCTAAAGCAAGAAATGACAGTAGCTCCCCAGTAAAACCTAACAAACCAAAAATGTGAGAAAATACTCAAGCAGACCAAAAAGAACAGTAGTAAAGAACACAGATGTTGGAGCTACAGATAGTACTATTTTTTTTTCTTTCTATGGATAGAATATCATCTTGTATCATGGAAGCAGAACCTGCAAGCGTCTTGTAGCATGGAAGCAGAACCTTCATGAGAAGGTTATTCGAAACTGCGAGGGACCAGCAAAAGAAAACGGAATGTTCATGTCCATAAGTCTTCTTCAAAGCAAAATCCTGGGATATAGCTATTATGTGGCCTTCACAATTAATCGCTTTAATTTTCCTCATCTGCACCAAAATTTGCTCAGAATGTTGATGCCTCAACGGTTTTAAGACCACCGGTCTAGGATGTGATGAAGACTTAGAGGGTGCACACAGGGTTCCCACATTTAGACCTATTTCAAACTCTCTCTGAAAAGAAATATTCAGCACAGTAGGGATCCAATTAAGCAAAAATTCTAGCTGTTTTTTCTAAGTCCTCAGGTTAACCAAATATACGTAGATTACTTCTACGATTCCTGTCCTCCTGCTCTGTAAGATTTCTCCGTAAAGCAACCAGGGAGCGCTCCATATTTTACATGGATGTAACCTGTTGATGTGAGGAATCCTCCGCAACACTTATCCGTGATTCCGCATTGGAAACACGAAGTGTTAGTTCTTGAAGTAAATCAGTATTTGTTTTAGTGCTCTGCGCAATATCATGAACAGCGTTCAGACGAGAAAGAATTGCATCTAAGGTAGTACCAGAGTCTTTTGGTACAAACTCCGAAGTAGGAGAAGTTTGCTTAGATCTTTTAAGGTTTCCTTTAGAGTCTCTGGTTTTAGGAGAAAGACCCATACTGTCTGCCATTGGAGAAACAAAGAGAATAGAAATAAATGGGGAAGCACTCAGCGTGTATTTGCTTATGCTAAAGTAGCACCAGAAACTTCACGGTTAGAGGGCAGCCTCTTGGAGAACAACGGAGTGGGGAAGTCTGACCTATCACTTATAAGTCACTTATTACCCTCCAACAACAAACTGAATACAGCGCACACACCTGTACTCAGAGAATAGTAGCCAGAAGAGCAGCAGAAAAAACAATTCTGTGTGGCAGACCACAAAAAAAATATATAATGGTGCGTTCCACTGTTTGGTAACGCTACTGAGATAATGCCAGAGCAGAAACAAGCAAGTCGAATAGGCAAACACAATGAGAATGCATGGCAAAGCTGGTATCCACTGCAGGAGAAAGCTGTGGCTAAAGTAGTAAGTATTTGAGTAGTGCATCAAGGATAAAGACGTGCACATGAGTATTCTGCTGTAAAAGCAGCATGGCGACGCACAAAACCAAAAGCAATAAATAAGCGGTGACTGAAAAGCACTTCTGAAAAGACAGTGCCAGGCGAAAGATAGTACTTATCGGTAGAGCGCCGCTGTTCTGCTCATTCTGCTTGCGCCGCCATTTTGAGGTTCGCTCCTGAGGGAACAACAAACACGAAGATTATGGAGAACAGAGCACACAGCAGCCTCTACAAAACTGCCATCAACTCTCCTTCCGCATTCCGCTGCCAGAATCCGTCATTCCTGAAGGCAAGGAAGGACTCAGTCACATATTAAATCGAGTGACCTCCTGGCGATGCAACGGAACTCAAAGGAATGCAGCCATCTTGCTGCTCGCAAGTCATGCCCCCCTCCAAACCTTCCTTTTTAATACATACAAGTCACCCATAAGGTAGGCCCTAGACAGACCTAAGGCCAGGGTGCAGTGTATCTAAAAAGTAGGACATGTATGTTTAAATTTTACATATCTTGGTAGTAATTTTTTTTTATTGTTCACTACTGCAAGGCATATCTCCCTCATAGGTTAACGTAAGTGTGATAAGGTAATCCCAATAAGTGTAATTTCTAATTGGGAAAAGATAGAAATTTCAGGTTTGGTTGTCTCTGGACGCACAATTTGAAATCACAGCTTATGGAAGGTTGGATTTTAGGTAGCAAATCTGAAAATGCTGCTTTTAGAAAGTTGCAGTTTCTTACTTTAACCATTCTGTGACTTCTGCCTGTCTCTAAATACACTACTGGGGGTGGGTGACAACTGGGCCTTGTGCATCCTTTTTAGACAGCCACACAAAAAGGGAGCATAGATGTGACTTATGGGCCCTCAACATACTGATGGGTCATCTTGGGCAGGATGGGAGGAAGGAACTGACACACCTGAATGGGCTGTGCCTGTCCCCACATAAATTATGTTTCATAGGGTACCCCAATATAGGCTTGAGTAGTCCCCTAACTCTTCACCTACATTTACCGTACCATTACACTACATAACTAGGTAACATGTCAATATCAAAACCTGTTAAGTGCTGCATAAATGTTGTGCAGTTTCCCCCGAAAGATAGCCTCATTAATAATGCATACGGATTCCAGAATCACAGCATGATTACCATCTTCTGCATAATAAGTATATAAAAGGGTCAGCCCTTCCGTCCTCGGCCGACATGACATAGAAAGGTAGAGTAGCCTGAGGGTACCTTTTGGGTATATATATACACCATATCTTTACCAGGGCAGGCAGAGGAGAAATACTTCCAAGCTGACACAGTGACGCGAGACGCTGAGGTTCCTGCACGCAGACACTCCAGCTCACAGTGGTCTGACAACCCTTGCAGGGTGTCCATCTCGAGACCAAGGCAGGGTCCCACAGTCTCTCACTCCAGGTAATGGGGTTGGCTTCAGCCTAGGGGGATTCTTGGCTCTACACTTACATTGCACCGTAGGAGTACGCATTAATATTGTCATGTGTTCATATGCTTGCATCTATTAATTGTTTTACCATTCTGGTAGAAACTTACCACCCATTTACTCTATTGGTGCTCAATATCGTTTGTGGAGAAGTGTGGCTCAGGGGTTAGAGGCAGCAGACCCGGAAGCTGAGATCGGTCCTGGACCAGGGTTCAATTCCCCGCCTCGGCGGGGTCTTGGGCTAAAAATTCCACGGACTCGATAATTCTCGCCCCGGTGCCTCCTCGACTCACGGGTTCACACTCTGCGACTCTGGGCAATAGCTTGCTTAATCTCCACAACGGCCCCTCGCGGCGGGATGCCTGACTTTCACCTTGTGGATACCCTGCTATCTCACAGGGGAATACCAGGAAGGGTTCCCTAAGCAAGCGCCGGGAAACCCACTGCGGGTAGCTGTGCGCTATATAAGCTCAACTACATTTACATTTACATTTACATACCTGTTTCTCTCTTATGGTTGCACCTGCTTCTCTAGTATAACTGTCAGGCTATTTTTGCTACTGTATGGAGAAGTAACTCTCCTCCCACTTTGTTGAGCAAGCAGATCTTGCATGTCCATATTAGGCATAATGGGCATTGTGCATGCTTACATGTGCCAGGACTGCCCCTTGGTCTTATGCGGACTATGTAACCCTAGCGGTACAAAAGGGGGCGGTGATGGACGGAGCATCTGAACCAATCAAACACTCACACCCAGTCAAAAGATCTGGGTTTAATCCATCACCGTTCTTTAGCCCACTCTGCCACCCCAGTTCAGACATGGCCAAATGCAAATCAGTCTGACCCTGTGCCTCATGGGAACAGTCCAGCCTGAACTGCCAAGCCATGCCTGCCCTGGACCGGAAACAAGCTTCCTAGGACTGGGTTCTGGCATTTCAGCCCAGATCTCTGTACTGGGGTGAATGTATGACATTGTTCTGCATTCTGTCCATCACCTGTTGTTTTTGCATATGTCACCCCGAGTGGGACGGGTATGCTCAGACGTGAGTCCCGTGCTCTCCATGTCACTGCAATCAAGCTATCCAAGCTGATGAGGGCTGAAAGCCCGAAACCGGTCCTTGGATGCTTGTTTCCAGGCCAGGGAGGACCTGGCTTGGCAGTTCGGGCTGGACTGTTCCCATGGGGCACAGGGTCAAGACTGATTTGCATATGGCTGGGTTCAAACTGGAATGGCATGGTGAGCAAAAAAACGATGGATTTAGGCCCAGATCTCTGTACTGGGGTGAATGTATGACATTGTTCTGCATTCTGTCCATCACCTGTTGTTTTTGACTACGTAACCCTAAGCATATATAAGGCCCCAGTTTTCTGTACTCTTTAGACTGCCTCATTCATTTGCTAAGGCTTCTGTGTGACGTAGTCTCCCTCATCTGAGGTGAATAAATTCATTCTTTTTATATTACAGCTTCTGTGCCAATTTCTTCTTTGTTGGTTTAAAAGGACCAAGTATCAGTGAGACCCCTGAGAAGGTTTCTATGTTCTTCAAATGGCGCTCCAACGTGGACCTCATCAGAGAAGTGGCTATCTAAGGGAGTGATCTTGTCAGGAGACAGAAATCTACTGAGGAGGACAGGACTCTACTAAGGAAGTACTCTGTGCACGGAGATTCTGTGGACTCTCTGTCTCTGCAGCCCAATATATTTCTGATCTTCCTGATTTTGATTCTCCACATGATGTTTACCACTCCTGACTGAGAACCTTTTCGGCGTGAGTATTCTAAAAATGACCGTTGGGTCATGGCAGTTAGAATTTGGACACCATTTGATTGGTAAGAGTCGTTGTGCAGCACTTATTGTTGGGTTTTGATGCCTTGGATTGGTAAGGTAGTTTAGTAACACTTACTGTGGCTTTTGATTTGTATGATTGGCCAATGTTTGTATGTATGTAATATATAAATTGCAATTTATGTAGGCAGGTAATGAGGAGACTTTTCTCTGTTTTGAATTGATTTGAATGGCACACAGTACAAGAGTACCTTAAGTGCTACTTTGATTATAATATTTGCATATGTTGCAATATTTTTGGCATGCCTGTTTCAAGCACACATCGAAGAATGTGTTGCTTTTTGGAGGTACCATAGTGAGATGTGAAGTGAATTAGCCGGCTCCGCAAGAGGCAATACCTACATAGGTTTAGGTATAAAAACATATTTCTTCCTTGGTGATTCTATATCCCCATGGAATTCAAATATGAAAATAATACAAACAAGGATCCTTTTGTGCGCACTTTTATGAATGGAGATATGCAGAGCGATTCATTGGTGTTCTGCTAGCCAAAGCTAGTGAATTGAGTGTATTTTGGCTTCTTGAAAATGAAACAGTCTGTTGAGCTGTTTTGCAGTCTTTTGGAATACTATTGAGAAGCTCTTCTTGTAAATATGACTTACAACTGTACTTAAACCAAACCATTTGTAAATACTAGTCTGTGGGCTGTCCTTTGTTTCTGTCCTAAGTGTTGATCTGTGGGTTAATGTGTGTTTAAATGTCTATGTGGTTTTCCCATTAATCATACTTCTGTGAGTGAATAGTAATTGCACTCTTTGTGTAAGTATTGCTAGCCTTAAGCGCGCTGTATCATGTGCTCTGAGTGCATGACCCCTTCTGTATATGTCTGGAATGAGCTCAATGTGTTTGTTTGTGTTTTCTTGCTGTCATCAGTCTGTTATGCAAAATGTCATTTAATGAATAGTAATTAAAAATTATAAAAATCCAGAAATGAACCATATGATAAGCTAAATAACTGCATGTTACTATTAAATTTATTGAGCATGCAACTATGCACATGTACAAACTGCCAATGCTTAAAAGATAAAATTAGAATTCACATTGAATAGGAATAAAATAGGCCTTAAAAACGAAATTGTGTGTTTTGCAAGAAATAAACAATTATAAAATATTACAAAAAAATTCTTAGATGATGTTTGCCTGTTTATATCGAACACAATGTATCTGAGTACATTTTTGCTGAACTAAAACACATATTATAGAACATGCATTGAAATGCCTCAGTTTTAAGTAGACTGTCACCGTGCTTACATTTCAACAAAAAAAAAAGCTTTCCAACAGCTGTGTTTTAACTGCCGCTGAGCAGCAGCTGTCGTTTTGATTGTAGGCCACGGAGAGACAGGAATGTTGACTCAGCTAGGATTTTGTTACTACAAAACATGGTGTTAAACCCTGCATTTCAGAATGCTGTTTTAAAAAGTTATAAAAATCATGTTCATTATTTTGGATTACAGGAAAACATTTAAAGTAAGGATTTCCTTTCTTGAAGCCTTTTTTTATAAGCGAATTTGTGGTTCTGATAATTGTCCAGTGGCGCAAAATGTTTCCTGTTTCAAGTTAGGCTTCTGTGCTTAGGCTTATGAATGAATGCGTCTAAATATGATAGGCAGGGAATGAAGCTTGCATTTCCTATGTGGAATTATCAAAATGATTGGTTTTATAAAAAAAAAGAAAATTACAATTAAATTGACTAAATATTATTAAAAAAATAAGTGCTTTTAAATTCGTTTTTTAATATTTATAAAGCTTAATACTCATACAGTGACCTCCTAGCATTAAAATTATATTTAAGTTGTATTGTACCGCATAATGAGGAATTTGCATATGAAATATCACTCTGCGCGGGTGTAAAAAACTCATTTTTATAAGGGTTTAAATTAGATATTTCTGTTGCCCAATCTCTGGAATTTGTAGAGAACATTCTGAGGATGACTATTATGCAAAACAATTATAGGATATTTATTTTTAAGTGCCCCAAATATCAAAGTCGAAATTGGGCAAAATTCACTAATTTAAAAACAAATTGTACATTCAGAGCAGCTTTTAAACTGCCTTAGGATTCAGTAAATGCATACATTTAGGTATAAAACAAATAGCTGACTTCTATATGGTTAGACAAGTATATTGCACACTGCTTACAATTGAAAAAATGTATAAAACCAGCAGAAGTTATTAAACTGACAAATAGGGGTGACTTTGAATTGGGAAAGCCACATGGACGCCATTGCACACAGAATAAAAAGGCTGGAAAGAGTTAAATGTCAGTTCTATATTTAGAAGCCTAGCATTGCTCCCAGAATAAAGTTTGCTTTGACATTTTGACCTTTCAAACTTTTTGAAAGACGACAGGGGTGAGAAGGAGAAGTTTTACTTTTTTTGGCAAAAAGAAGCACTTTATGGACTCATATGATAGAAAACTATATAATGGTATATGTGAACTTTTGATTAACAGATAAGATTTGCCATATATTTATAGATCACTAATGCTTTTAGTCTGAGGATTACTATAAAAAAAGCTGAGGCAATGAAATTTAGTTTGAATTCCTTCGCCCTCATGTTTCACTTGTACATTTGCTAAAACGATTGGGGTTTGGGTATTCTTGTTTTTTTTTAGCTCTCTCAAAAGTGCTATGTACCTCTTATGACTTTGTTTATGCCTACTTGCTACAAATAGGGGTTGATAGTAGGAAACCTGAAACAAGTTTCACTTCTGTCAACACTGTAAAAATGGGGGACGGAGGCTAGCTCCTCTACAAATTAAGGCTAGGTAAAATGTATGTTGCTCTCTCTTTTTCTAAATTTATTTTAGCCTGTCTAAGTTGGCTGTGAAATAGCAATGAGACATTTAATTGGCTATTCAGTAATACTGTTTTAAACATTGTTAGCATTAATAAAATGAATAGGAATATATGTTATGTTACTGCCCATCCTGTTTGATGAAATTATGACAGGATCAGTAGTCTAGATTGTTGTTACCCTATTTTGATCTTTAAGGGGAACTAGATGTGGGTAGTTTTTTGTTCTACAAGTCTTAGGTGATAACACCATTAGTATGGTTGCACCTGCTTCTCTAGTATAAATGTCAGGCAATTTTTGCTGCTGTATGGAGAAGTAACTCTCCTCCCACTCTGTTGAGAAAGCAGATATTGCATGTCCATATTAGGCATTGTGCATGCTTACATGTGCCAGGACTGCCCCTTAATCTTATGCTGACTATGTAACCCTAAGCATATATAAGGCCCCAGTTGTCTGTACTCTTTAGACTGCCTCATTCATTTGCTAAGGCTTCTGTGTGACGTAGTCTCCCTCATCTGAGGTGAATAAATGCATTCTTTTTATATTTCAGCTTCTATGCCAATTTCTTTTTTGTTGGTTTAAAAGGACCAAGTATCAGTGAGACCCCTGAAAAGGTTTCAATGCTCTTCACAGATGCGCAACTGTGTATAAATGCTGCATCTTTGACACCACCAACTCCGTTCACTGCTGGACCAGCTCATCAGTCCTTCCTGGCAGGACTGTCACTCTGTGTGACTCTGCTGGACTTTGCTAAAACCCCTGCTTTGTGCTGCTTGTCTGCTGCTGGTTGTCCTTGCCTGTGAGTGAGAAGGACTGGACCTGCATCTCTACATCCCCAGAACCAAAGTGACTCCAAGGGCTTGCTGGCTTGCCTCCTGGTCTGAAGTTTCAGGGACATCAACGACTTCCAACAACCCTGCAACAGCCTTTGTCAATGGTGAATCCTGCCCTGCCAATTGGTGCCAAACCAGTTCAGGGCCCTTGGAAGTGGATTCTCAAGCTGTTTTCTACAAAATCCACTCATCGATGTCACTGCGCCGGTCAGAACTGAAGCATCTCCCCTCAACACCAAGGCATTGCCACTGAAGTCAAAGGCATCTTATTGCTGGCTGCATCACTTGATGACGCATCGCTGATAAACCACAGCTGACGCATCTCATATTGTACGACTCTGAACCGACGCATCACCTACATTTATCCGGATCGACCACCCAGCGCCTCCTTTGCTCCACACTAGGTACTTTTTTCAGTGAGACATGGTTGGTCCCTGTATCCGACCTGCTCTCCATTGTGGTCGGCCTGAACTTTTGGATTTACCCAGGTCAAGCTCAACCAAATAGCCAGGTTGGTGCTTTATGCTTTTAAGTACAATGTTTGCAGAGTTTCTTTAAACATTCATAACTCCAGTTCTACTTATTGGATTTTTGTTTTGGTCTAGGAAAAATAGAGCTTAATTTAACAACCTGGTGTTGCTTATCTTTGTGTGGTGTTTTTCCTGTTTTAAGTGTCACACAAGTAATTTAGATATTGCCTCCTAAGTTAAGCCTGCCTGCTCTGTGCCAAGCTACCAGAGGGTGAGCACAGGTTAATTTATGGTGAGTAACTGACTTTCCCTGAGTAGGATTTTGGTCCCTAGTTGGACAGGGTGCATTTCTCTGCCAACTAGAGACTCAATTTCTGACAAATATATGTAAAAAAAATAAAAGCTTAGTCCTATAAAACATAAACTCAGGAACAATTAGGTGAAAAGGTTTGTAAGGTGCCACCCTGGAAATTAAAATATGTTGGTAAATGTGCATTCTACCTAGCTATAGCAAATAGTATATTTTAAGGTGCCTTGAATTAACAACACAATTCATAACTGTGACAAAAGATGCAAATTAACCCCCCACTCTGGATTAGAAATACTCAATGTTTGAGCATAGGATTTATAGATGTTTACTTACAGGGGTGGATGTTGCCTTCCAAGAAAAATTCAAGAAAGTTTCGAAAAATGCTGCATATTAAAGCACATTAGGCAGATCTTTTGTTGGCTCACCCACCTCCACAAAATTAACAGAGCCAAGCTAGACCCTTGATTCGGCTATCCCTAAGAGCCTGTGCACAAACTGAGCCCTAAAAAATATTTGGTGTGTAATTCATACAACAAAAATCATGTAAAAATATGATAAAGAATACACAGTACTTCAAATTATATCACTGCAGTAAGAAGTACTATTAAAAGTGATTGTTTTTCAATATTAACTTTAAAAGCATTCCTGAAAAAATCAGTGCTATTTGTGAATTAAGAGACGAGTAATATATAATGTGTCCCCAATATATATGTGCTGTAGATTTGTATTGCGTATGGAGGAACAATATAGTCTATTAAATAAAAAAACAAGATGTTTTGTACAGTGGACCTGCTGACGCACACATGTGAAGGTCCGCCTAAAATGTGGTAATGAAGAAAAATGAGTCTTGGTGAAATAAAATATTTCCCTAGGGTCGCACAATTTCGTCAGATAGGGAAGCGGGGATCTCTTATTTTATGCTGTACAACTCTGATACTAGATTATCTGTTTCTTTTTTGCCCATTTTACGTCAGTTCTTCATTAAAGCTTTGTCTTTAATTCTTGCCTGGCAGACATTCAGGCTGTAACCTTATGAGCAACCACGTAAAATCTCACTTGTTTGGGTTCGGAGGGTGGGCCAAGATGACCTTGATCTGAGCCAGGCTGGCATCTGGATCAAGCCAGGCTGGCATCTGGATCAAGCCTGCAACAAGCTTTCAGTGACTCACCCACCTCTATAACTGCCTCTCATTCATTGGACAATTTAGAACCTTACTACATGAGCCACATGCTGCACTACCACACGTAACTTAAACACCTTCCACCCTAAACAGTCGCAAACAAAATAAGCAACATGCCACACCTCACAACTTTGTTTCTCCATGTCTATTGCACAACAAGGTTACACTACAAAAACAACATAGCACACCAACTCACTCTCAACCACCGTTTCCACCACCTAAACACACAGACCCATCAAAATGCCTTCTTAGCCTGGTGGACGAGGAACACAATACAGAAAAGCTACACTATTGCTATCCTCATACAGCTAATACCAACACTAAGGACACACCTGCTACAAGCCCACAAAATACTGCTCCTTCTAAAACAAAACAAAGTCACACTATCGCCAATCCACATTCTCTAAACTGTATAATAATAAATGGTCAATCGCTCTCTAAAAAAAAAAATCACATCTACGACCGTCTCACTGACGCAAAACCTGGCATACTATTCATAACTGAATCATGGTTGGGAGATGATCTGGCACCAGTCCTTCAGGAAGCCATCCACTAGGCTATCAAACTATCACCCAAAATCGTATAGGCAAAAGAGGAGCTGGCTTAGCTGTTGTGTTCAGACAAACATTACACATCACTAAAGCGGACGATTTCTCAATAAAAGATGGTGTAGGATTGCCTCTGGTGAAATGGGCCTCACAATCTTCCTCCTGTAACTTACTGCTCCTTTACAGACCTCCACCGATCAATGCGAAATTCCCAGACACACTTCTAGACACGGTTTGAAACCTGATAACTATGCGTTCTGGGAGACCTCAACATTTGGTTTGACAAACCCAATATACCCCATCCAAAACCAATCATCCCTGTTCTAGATGCACTGACCTGCATCAGATTGTCCACAAACCCACACACATCACTGGACACATCCTACATGTCAATTTTGCTAATACCGAACTAGTTACCTTTCAAACAATTACTCCAGTCACATGATCAGACCACCATTTGCTTGCTTGACAACATAAAACAACACAAAGCAATTCACCTAAAATCACCTTACATGCAACTACTTATTGATCGAGAAACAAACTCAGTTTGGAACACTTAGAATTTATTGTGTCTACTTCTGTACTGGATGTTTGTTGCACTTCTGTTAAAAAACGATGAGTGTCTACAAGAAGCTTTTGAGATAAAACAACAAAATAGAAAGCTGCAATGTGCCTAGCTCAAAACAAACACCAATCAAGACAAACTTCACCTACAGAAAATTAACAGATTACACAAGTCAGCTATCAAAAAGATAAGAAAAAGTACTATTCAGACAGAATATAAAATGCTAAATGTGCAAATGAAGAATTCTATAAAATTCTCAATGAATTTTGTAAACCAAATTGCCTAGAATGCACTCATCCCTCTACTCAAGATTTCAGACAAACTGGCAAATCATAACGCGATCAAAGCAGACATGTTGGACTTGTGTTAAAAACAAAGGCAAAGCAACAGCACCGACCCTTTTCCAAAACAACAATCAAAGAATATTCTAAGTCAGCCTCTCTGTTCCTTCCAACAAATTTCACACAATGAATTTATGGACCTGGACAAAGCAAGCATGCCTGCCTACAGCCCATCTGACCCGTGTCAACCGCAAGCCTGCAAGACAATTCTTCTAACAATCTCTGCTGCCACACCAGTACCAAGAATCATTAACAATTCCTTAACTACAGGAATATTTCCAGAAGAACTCAAAGAATCATAAGAGTCATACTTGTGCCCATTACTGAATAAAACAAACTTGGACCCACTTATCCTTTACAACTACAGACTGATTGCCCGGTAGAGGCTCATTTGTTAACTGATAAAAAAGAGCAGCATTCGCCCAGTTGTCACAATTCATTGAAGATAATGCCATGCTTCCAGACTTCCAAACGGGATTGTGTAAAGGAAGAGGAACAGAATCTGCCCTCTTTGTCATCTGGGATGACCTGAAGAATGCAGTTGACCGCAATTAGGTCGCTGCACTACTTCTCTTGGACCTCTCGGCTGCCTTTTACACGGTTAACCATAACACTCCATGCCGGATTCTTAGAGACTTTGTATCAGAAGGGACTGCCCCAGACTGGATCACATCCTACCTTCACAACAGAACTAATGTCATCCATACCTCCCCTTTCTCATCCAAACCGTACATCACAAAATCAGGTGTCCCTCAAGGCTCTATCATCTCGCCCATTCTTTTCAACATCTACATGAAGTCATTACCGGCACTGATCAATCAATTTCAACTCACTTGCTACAACTATGCAGATGTACATGGGGGTCAGAAGCCATCTAGCTTCTTGGACAAAGGTGTGCAAAATGTTAATGATATACAAACATTTCAAACCATCTCAACACTGAGTTTTGGCATTCATCACATTGTTTTTAAAGTGATTATCTTTGATCTGAAAAACAAGGTAGTTCTTCACAATCATTCTAAAGGTATTTTGACACTAAACATGTATCGTCATAAGAATTATACAAGAAGCTCAATTATTCATGTCATGCAATGTTGATTAACATCATTCCAATGCATTTCGGGACCAGCATCCCTTCATCAGGGGCACATCTGTAAAAAATACAAAAATCACATTTACAAGTCCATTCGTGGATCGATATCCATCATAATACCATCAAATCAACCCTTTCCCAACAATCCAGAATCATAACCACCACTGTGATGACAATAACCTTATGCCATCTCTTCCTCCAACCCAGTGTCATGAAAAAACTGTACCAGTCCAAAATGTCCCGTCTTCAAAATTAATAATGAACCATGTCATACTCCCACAATGTCATCCTGGTAACTCACTAACTATGTAGATGGCACGCAAATACTCCTCCAAGTGGAATGCCCCAAAGACATTGGTAACTTGCCAATTTTCAGTTGTCTCAGAGCAGTGGATCAATGGATGGCGTGGAGCCATCTCAAATGAAATGCTTCCAAGACAGAAATACTCACGTGTTGTGATGGCTAAAATTATGACCCGCTCGCCGCCTGGCCTGATGATCTGGTAACACTGCCTAAAGTATCAAAGGAAGTAGGAAACCTTGGAATGACCATGGACTCTAAACTATCAATGAATGCCCAAGTGGACAAACCAGCAAGATCAAGCTTTGTTACAACAGAAACTCTTTGGCAAATCTTCCCCCTTCTGGAATGTCCACACAATGTCCAGGCTACCATCTCTCTTGTTCTGTCCTAACTCGATTTCCAATAGTCTCTGCCTCAGATCACCATTAACAACTATGAAAAGACTACGATGGATTCAGAACTCGGTTGCCAGACTACTCTTACATATAAAGCCGCAAGACCACATCTCCCCTGCCTTGACAGCCCTGCATTGGTTACAGTTTGCCAGAAGATCCACGTTCAAGTAGCTTTATCACCCACAAAGCAATACTTGGAATGAGACCGTTCTTCATCAGGAATAAAATCACCAAACACATCTGTTATACCTGGCACCATTGGCGTGGGTCTCCCTTCCATTTTTTGCTGTTGCCTCATGTGTTTTTGCTGGTGTTAGATGCTTTGGGCACTGTGCCACTGCTGTCCAGTACCACTGTGCGAGTGCTTCCTACTGTAAAATGAACGTATTAATTGGTGATTCCATGATTGACTATTTGGTTTACTTGTCAGACCCTCGTACAGTGCACTGAGTGTGCCCAGGGCATGTAAATCCAAATGCTGCTAGTGGGCCTGCAGCACTGATTGTGCCACCCACAGAAGCGTCCTTGTAAATTGTGTCTATGGTCTGCCATTGCAGAGCCGGCATGCAGTCTGGTACTGTTATGCTGACTGGGAAAGTGCACCCACTTGCCAGTCCCTAAACCTTCCCTTTTCTTCATATTAGTCACCCCTATGGTAGGCTAAAGGGCAGGGTGCATTGTAAGTATAAGGTAGGACAAGCCCGGATGTGTGTGGCATGTCCTAATAGTGAATTACAGCCATTTTCGTTTTCACTATTGCAAGGCTACCTGTTCTCCATAGGCTAGAATGGGTTGCTGGATTGTTACATGTTTATAATCCTATCAGACTCAGAGAACATGGTAGAAATTCAAGTTTAGTATGCCTGGACTCAGAATAATAAAATACATCTTTTAGTAAAGTTTATTTTAATATTCTGTGTTTGCAAATACCGCTTTTAGAAAGTAGGTATTTGCTTGTCTAACCATTTGAGCCCGCCTCTGTTAGGTTGTGTATTCCTTGTCTGGGCTTGTGTGTGACAGGACTGGAGAATTCCAGGAGACAGGCTGGTGCAGCCTGGTGGTGAATAGGGAGATCTGCATCTAAGATGGGAGGGAGGAGTTGCACCTGGGACCTGAATAGGGCTGGGCCTTCCCTCTACAATGCTGGCTCCACCCCCTGTGGTGTGTCTGATGTCTCTACCCTGCACACTGAAAGAAGAGGAAGACTGTCAACCAAGTGCTCCTGGACTGTACTTGCCTCCCACAATGCTGGCTCCACCTCCTGTGGGTCGTCTGATGTGCCTGCCCTGTGCTGTGAAAGGGAAGGAGAAGTCTGGTAAACAGAGTGCTTCAGAACTGGCTTGAACTGGGCATAGGTCCCTCTCCCCTCAGAGAACAAAGGATTTTGGGGTATAAGTATTGGGACCCTGATCCCATGAAATTAGATCACTCCTGGAACTGACAAGACGAAACCTCTGCTGAGGAGAAGGAACCTGAAGAGAGACTATTCCCAAGCTGATGTGCTGCTTGGGGGATTGGCCTGCAGTGGTTGCCTGACTGCCAAAGAGAGGAGAAAGGACTTTGTGGACTTTACCTTTATTTTCCACTTGTGCAAAGATCTCCAAGAGCTTGGAAGAGAGCTTGCCCCCTGACCGAAGTCCCAGGACCAGTGGACTTCACCAGCCTTTGTGAATTGCTGTTGGAAACAAGTGGCTACAGAGGCAGGGAGCTGTGATAGACTCTCACTACCGGCCCAGTGTCCTGTAGGCACCGCACCAAGCAACGTCCGTCTCGAACACAGCAAGCTCTGCGCTCACCGACTCCATCCTGATGCCGTCAACGAGCCGTAGCCTGCACTGCGACTGGAAGGACACCCCGACGTGCAATGCCTCGCTACACCAAATCAAACTGGTCTGACCGACGCGGTCACTGCTGCTGACTTCGAGTCCTGTGACCGCACCGGAGTTGGGAACCGCCTCGCACGCTTTGCACCGCCTGACTCACACCGCAGTCCAGACTGACCGACGCCAGCTCCCGAACTCCGGCTCTGTAGCCGCACCGTAAAAGCTGGAAGCACCGCAACGAGCGATGTCCGCCTCGAACAACGCAAGCTCAGAGCTCACTGACTCCGTCTTGACGCCGTCAACGAGCCGTAGCATGGACTGCGACTGGAAGGAAACCATGACCTGCAATGCTTTCTTTTTCTGCACCGCGACGATCACAGGAACCTGCTCGCACATCCGTGCCGGCCACCCAAAGGAAAAGGTACTGTGTTTGAGTCTGTCGACATTTGAGTGGTCCCGGACCGCCGCGGCCCGCTGGATTTGTTAGACTCTGTGTTCTTTCAACACGCTGTAGCCGTACAAGGCTACCGACTCACACAGAACTTTGACTTACACCTTTTTAACCAGAACTCTTGAAATGTAATAGTACTGTGGATTCTTTTTGTAGTTTATTGGTCTTGTGATAACTCTATATAAAGTATACTTATTTTTTATATAAAACCTGTGTGGGTCCATTTGTAGTGTTGTCACTGGTTTACTGGGTAATTCCCTTGCCCTGACTAGAGGAGAGGGTCCCTGCTTGTCACAAGTACCTACCTGTGCCAACCAGAGACCCCCAATTCTAACATTGGAAGTCAAGCGGAAAGGATTCCGAATTTGCATTTGTGACTCATGTACAGTGATTGGTGAACACTACTTAGTGTTCACCGATTTTATCGAAATTGGATTACTGTAATGGTCTTGTTGCCAAACTTCAAAAACGATTCAGAAAAGGGGGGTGGCGATGGACAGAGCATCTGAATTAAACAGAACGCTCATACCCAGTCAAAAGATCAGGGCTTGATCCATCACCGTTTTTTAGCTCACGACACCATCCCAGTTCAGAACCTGGCTATATGCAAATTAGTCTGACCCTGGCCCAGTGCATCATGGGAACAGGGCAGACCAAACTACCAAGCCAATTCTTTACTGGAAAGGAAACAAGCTTCCGGGGACCGGTTTCTGGCATTGCAGCCGTCTTCGGCCCGGCTTGCTTGAATCCTGATGGTGCAGTGAGCAAGGGACTCATGTCTGAGCATACCCTGCCACTCCTATAGTGGCCAAAACGATTCAGAAAAGGGGGGTGGCGATGGACAGAGCATCTGAATTAAACAGAACACTCATACCCAGTCAAAAGATCAGGGCTTGATCCATCACCGTTTTTTAGCTCACTTTTCTGAATCGTTTTGGCCACTATAGGAGTGGCAGGGTATGCTCAGATGTGAGTCCCTTGCTCACTGCACCATTAGGATTCAAGCAAGCCGGGCCGAAGACGGCTGCAATGCCAGAAACCGGTCCCCGGAAGCTTGTTTCCTTTCCAGTAAAGAATTGGCTTGGTAGTTTGATCTGCCCTGTTCCCATGATGCACTGGGTCAGGGACAGACTAATTTGCATGTAGCCAGGTTCTGAGCTGGGATGGTGCAGTGAGCTAAAAAACGGTGATGGATCAAGCCCTGATCTTTTGACTGGGTATGAGTGTTCTGTTTAACTCAGATGCTCTGTCCATCACCACCCCCTTTTCTGAAACTTCAAAAACAACATTTGAAGAAACTTCAGAGTGTACAGAATGCGGCAGCCAGGCTTGTTTTCGACTTGCCTAAATTTCACCCAGTTTGCCATCAAGGAATTGCATTGGCTGAAGGTTGCAAACCGCATTAAATTTAAGGCATTATGCCTTACTTTCAAAGCCCTGCACAATGAAGGCCCTTGCTATTTAAAAAAATCTCTTTCATGGTATGTTCCTAATAGAGAACTTCGCTCTAAAAATGCCATGAGAATGCCCTGCTCCAGATACAAGAGACAAAGATGGTGAGGCAGTTTTTACCATCGAAGCCCCTGTTCTGTGGAACAGCTTACCTATAAACATTAAAGCAGCCTCAACTTTGTTGGATTTCAGGATGCTAATAAAAACCAGGCTTTTCAATTCTTAGGTGCATAATCACTTTCAGCACCTATTACCCTCACCTAACGGCCACTCAAACAGCGCCAGGACACCTATGGGTATTCGAGCACTTTAGAAACATTTTAACATAACATAACTTAGTGAGTGCAGACCATAACGCAGCCACGTACTTCTGATACTTGTTTTTGCCAGAAATCTCAATTTTTTTAAAAATCATGCCTTGTTCAGTCAGAATATAAAAGGCAGCGTCCATTGCATCTGTTGACTGTGATTGGGAGTAAGAGAAACTAGAAAGCTACACCAACAGCTAGCTCAAGAGCTTCTGAAGAAAGTTTAACATTTCCACATCAGGGGTCTCCAAAAAGGAGCAATACCACAAGGTGCTGAGGGCCTGGATTGAGGCATGGAATGCCCCTGATGATTTGGGGAATTATCAGGATGCAGAGCAGCAACTGGAAGAGCCATTGGTTCATGAGAAGAGGGGAGTACCCTCCCCAGTGGGTAGCAGTGTTTCTGCCCGAGGTCCGTCCCCTGAAGAGTTGGCAGACAGAAAAGAAAACAGGATGCACGAAATGGAGATGGCCAAGCTCAAACTGAATGGGCAACTGGAGCTACAAAGCAAGAAAATGGCTCTAGAAGTAGAGCTGGAGAGCAAGAAATTGGCTGTGGAAGAAAAGAGATTGCAATTGGAGCATGACCAAGTTTTGAGGGAGTTGGATCTGTACGCTAGGAACCTAGAGAGCACTCCCTCTGGAAGCAGCACACCACCAGCGCATGGGGAAGGTAGAGTGTACATCCCCTAAGATGTGGTAAAGGAGTTTTTTTAAGAATGATGATATTGGGCCATGGTTCAGAGCCTATGAGGTAGCCATGTCTTCCCACCGGGTCCCTGAGAGAGATTGGGGAGCGGGGTTGTGGGGAAGATTTCATAGTGAGGGGCGGGACACACTGTTGGACCTGCCTTCTGAAGTCCATAACTCCTATAGCCACATGAAGAGGCACTAATGACTAGGTATGGTTTGACCCCTGAACTCTATACCCAGAGGTTCAAGAAGTGCAAGAAAATAGTGAATAGTACCTGGATAGAGTATGTCATTTTCTTTTGCAGAGCATTGGATGGTTGGGTAAAGGGCAGCAAAGTTAATGATGTTCAAGGTCTCTTGGATTTGATTGCATGGGAGCACTTGTTTGATAATTGTTTTCCAGAGCTGTGCCAGCACCTGATTGATAGCAAGCTGACTAACTGCTGGGTCAGTACCAGGGTCCACAAGGGTCACATGGGAGACTCAGGCAGAGGTGGGCAGGGTCCCCAGCAGAAGAGTGGGGGGGGAGAAGGGTAAACAGAGGGAGTTCGGCAGAGGCCTCCAAAGTAATTCCCAAGGGAACCAAGGGAAAGGTTCCCAGCCTCCCCCTGAGAAAAAGCCACCGTTCCACAGGGACCCCTGAAATGTTACAGATGTGGGGACCTGGGTCATAGGGCGAATGATCTCAGGTGCTGCCTGTTTGGTAAACCAGCACCCACTGGTACTCCGCCCCGGCAGATGGCTAGTGTAGCCTTTGGGGAGGAGGTAGAAGTCCAAGGTGGGTGGGGTCCCGCAGAGATGTCCCTTGTCTCTTTAGGAGACTATGAGGTGGTCCCTGAAAACCAACTGCCCAACAACACTAATAAATATGGGCAGTGGCCAAAAGGTGGAGGCTCTTAGAGACGCAGGAGCCAGTGTAACAGCTGTCAGGTGTCACCTGGTGTCTCAAGAGCAAGTTGTCCCACACGCATTCTGCCGAGTTGTTAATGCCGACAACTCAGAAAGTCGTTGTCCAATGGCTCAGGTTCCCTTTGAGGGGGGGGGGGTCTCTGGTACTCTTCAGGTAGCTGTGAGGCCCGCCATGCCTGTTGACTGTTTGTTGGGGAACGATTTGGAGAGCTCACCTTGGGAGAAGGTGGAGAAGAGTACTCACCTGAGGATAGTGGGTCTGCCTGACTGGGCGTGCCTGACCACCCGGTCAATGGCAGCCAGTAGGAGTGCTCAAGAGGACCTGGAGCCTGAGAGGGAAGCCCAGGAACCTGCCTTAGAGAGATGTGGCAGGGGGCGTGGGAAACCGGCCCCTGAAGTTCCTATGGACCAGGAGGAGGTAGACCCTGAGGGGGATGCCCTGGTGCCTAGTGGGGAACAAATAGCTGAACTGGGGGACCTGCCTGAGCTGACTCATTGGCAGTAAGAAGGAGGCCCCTCCACGGAAGGATTCTGCCGGGAGCAGAGAGAATGCTCTTCTCTTGAAGGCTTGTGGCAGCAGGCTGCAAGCCAGGCAGCAGGTGATCAGTCTGGGTCACATTGGATCTGTTGGGAGAATGGTCTCCTTTATAGTGAGCCTAAGATTGCTGACCCTGGGTCAGCCCGTGTGCTGGTGGTACCCCAGAGCTTCAGAGCATTCCTACTGGGGCTGCCTCATGATGTGCCATTGGCAGGACATCTGGGGCAGGACAAGACCTTTGAGAGGCTTGTCACCCACTTTCATTGGCCCCAAATGCGCAAGAGTTCAGACACTCATTGCAGGACCTGTCAGACTTGCCAGGCAAGTGGAAAGAGTGGGAGAAAGCAGAAGGCTCCTCTCCAGCCATTCCCTGTGGTCAGTACTCCCTTTAGGCGGGTGGGGATTGACATTGTGGGGCCACTGGACCCCAAGACAGCCATGGGCAACAGGTACATCCTGGTCTTGGTAGACCATGCCACCCGGAACCCAGAAGCCATATCTCAGAGGACAGTGACGGCCCCCATGGTGGGATGAGCACTGATGGAAATTTTCTCACGAGTAGGATTATCTCGAGAGGTTGTGTCTGACTGGGGCACCAACTTCATTTCTAAGTACATGAAGTCCCCGTGGCAGGAGTGTGGGGTAACTTACAAGTTCACCACTCCTTACCACCCCCAAGGAAATGGGTTTGTTGAAAGGTTCACCCGAACCCTGAAGGGCATGATTATAGGTCTTGAGAACCCATGAGGCATAAGTGGGATGTCCTCTTACCATGCCTGTTGTTTGCTTACCGGGAGATGCCACAGAAATCTCTAGGGTTCAGCCCCTTTGAGCTTCTTTATGGGCACCCGGTCAGAGGACCTCCGAGTCTGGTCGAGGAAGGCTGGGAGCAATCTCCCAAGAAACCTCCCCAGGATGTATATAGCTACATGCTGGCCTTCAGGAATCAGACTAGGTTTTTCAGGCAACTCGCTGAGGCAAATCTCAAATCCAGCCAGGAGGAGATGAAGCAGTGTACGACCAGAATGCCACTCTGGTAGAGCTTCAACCTGGTCAGAAAATGTGAGTCATGGCCCCAGTGGAGCCCTGTGCGCTCCAGGATAAGTGGACCAGACCATTTGAGGTTGTGGAGCGCAAGAATCCAGTTACCTACTTGGTGGACTTGCGGTCTCCCAGGAACCCCTTGAGGGTCCTGCTTGTCAACCGCCTTAATCCCCACTTAGAGAGGTCTGAAGTGGGCATGCTCTTGGTGACAGATGCTGGAATGGAAGAGGAGACTGAGCCTCTTCCTGACCTCCTGGCAGCCACAGAGCAAGATGGGTCAATGTATGGTGTTAACCTCTCTTCCACCCTGCCCCCTAAGCAACAGAATGACGGCCGCCAGTTGCTGGGACAGTTTTCTGATCTGTTCTCCCTGGTTCCTAGTATCACAGATTGGTGCGTCCATGATGTGGATACAGGAGACAGCTTACCTGTGAGGCACAAGTCTTACAGGGTAACTGACAGGGTAAGGGCTTGCATCAAAGAGGAGATCTCAAAGTTGTTTGCACTAGGGGTGATTGAGTCCTCCAGCAGTCCTCGGGCCAGCCCAGTGGTCTTGGGCCCAAAGGTTGCAGCGCCGGGTGCCACACTCGAACTCCGGTTCTGTGTGGACTACCGAGGGCTCAATTCGATCACGAAGACCGTCGCGCACCCCACCCCCTGAGCTGATGAGCTCATTGATCGATTAGGGGCTGCCCGGTTCCTCAGCACGTTTGACTTGACGTCTAGGTACTGGCAGATCGCCTTGACTGATGGGGCAAAAGAGAGGTCAGCATTCTCCACACCAGACGGGCATTTCAAGTTCTGTGTTATGCCCTTTGGGATGAAGAATGCCCCTGCCACCTTTCAGAGGTTGGTCAACCAGGTGTTGGTTGGACTGGATGAGTTCAGAGCCGCCTACCTGGATGACACTGCAGTGTTCAGTGTCACTTGGGAAGAACATCTGCGCCACCTCTGGGAAGTGTTGTTGGCACTGCGGAAGGCAGGCCTCACGATCAAGGCGAGTAAGTGCCAGATCGGGCAGGGTTCTGCGGTGTACTTGGGACACCAAGTTGGGAGTGGCCAGGTGGCGCCCCTACAACCCAAGATTGAAACCATCCTGGCTTGGGAACCCCCCAAAACCCAGACAGAGGTGAGGGCCTTTTTAGGACTCACAGGGTACTACAGGAGGTTTGTCAAAGGGTATGGCAACATGGTTGCACCCTTGACAGAGCTGACTTCCAAGAAGCAGCCCAAGAAAGTGATTTGGACTGACACCTGTCAGAAAGCTTTTGAGGCCCGGAAAGCTGCCATGTGCACGGCGCCCGTGCTCCTGATCCCAACTTCTCCAAAGAGGTCATCGTTCAAACAGATGCTTCAGAGCGCAGTGTGGGGGCTGTTTTGTCACAGATGAATGAAGAGGGCCTAGATCAACCTGTAGCCTTCCCGTGGAAGTAACCTACTACTGATGAACAGAGGATGTGAGAAGTTAGCCTGGTGTATATGATGTCCACCATTCTAATGGGCACCTTGCACTAGTCTAAACGACCCTTATGGTGGTTGGTTGTAAAGTCAACCTTATAGATCAGCTATCCTAGTGGTAGCATGGACCAGCAGTCTTAGGCTAAAACTTCAGAGAGCATGTGAAGCCAGCTGTCTTACCATATATAATCCCTTGAAAACCAAATGAAAGGACACCACACATGGTATATATCAAATATATATGTATTTATTACTAACACAACCCCTCTGCACTCTTTATGAGGTCAGAGTTTGAGATATGTTACAAGTTACTCATTAAGCATACTATAAGTTGCACAAATACAATTCTGCCCTAGGGGCCTCACGAACCATATACTAAGTAAGTGGTATAAGAACCACTTCAGGAATAGTAAATAGGCCTAGGGCATCGCTGCGGCTACACTACAGAACCAAGGCTTTGGAAGTAAGAGACCCACTGGAGACGCGTGCAGTGTGGGAACACAGACACAAGTTACCATTCACTTACAATGGGGAATGAAAAAGTCACAAAGTTACTGATTAAGGACACTTCCGGGTGGACTACGGTGAAACCCCTATAAACTAGGGCACTTGGATAGTCAATACCCATGGGAGCACCGGAGTACTTGAGTTACCTCACCCAGGGAAGCCGGGTGCATAGGTGTCTGGTTTCGTCGATGCTTTCAATGGAGACCTGCAAAAGAAGTGCTGCAGGCGGCAGAAGGAAAAGGGTCCGGGTGGATCCAAGGGTGGATCAAAGCAGTGAAGAACCTGAAAGCAGAGGGGACAGAGTCTGGGTCACTAGCCAGTGACCAGAATGGAACCAGGTGATGTTGCGATGCAAACAGGTGAAGAGGTGAAGCTTGTCTCTGCAGCCACGAGCACCATGAGGTGTCGACGACAACCAGGAGCTGGAGTCAAGCTTTCACACAAAGGTTCTAGTTGACTGCGGTGTCGGTATCCGGATTGGATCAAACAAGCCTTGGCAACCGCAACCCATGCAGGAAGTGAAGATTGGCTTCAGGTCAGACCAGCAAGGTCTGAGGCGCTTCTCTTTTGGAAGGAAGCTGGAGCAAGCCCAGAGCAACCAGGCAAGCATTGAAAATTCAAAGGATCATCTTCAGGGGGCGTACTAGCCAACGGGCCAGCAACCGGGAAGATGCATCAAGCTGAAATGCAGGAGCGGGCCCCACGTGGCACTTGTGGAGTGTGGAGGGTTGAGCTCTGGTGCAGATGCTGCTCGGATCTGGAGCTTCTCATACCCCAATGCAAAACTGTGAGGGTCCCTCGGTCGTTGCACAATTAGCAAAGTGCATGCAGTCCTGGATAACCGGTCCCTCGTCTCTTGTGTCCGCCACAGGTTTCAGCTTTGCTGCAGATGTGGATCGAAGGTGGAGAAGTCTGGAAGTCCAGTTTCTGAGTCGCTGAGTTGTCAGGATCCCGCTGGAGCGTCGACAAAGCAAACCGGAAAGTTACTGGTGGTGCCTGTTTGAACAGGGTGGTCACTCCTTGACCACAAGGGAGATCTTCTACAGTCTTCTAGTCAGCATAGAATGTCGAAGTCCAAGAGTTCGGTAATGTAGTTTCTTTCCAGGGTAATCTAATATCTCTAGACACAGCTCCTAACTTTATACCAAACTAAGGGGCTGGATTACCTGCTAGGTCCCTCCTATGGGTGGAACCTGGGAAGGGGGTAGTTACACCCCTTTCCCTTTGTCCAGTTTCGCACCAGAGTTGGGGCTGGAGTGCCCCAGCAACTGGTTTGAACTGGGCTATGCATGGAGCACCTTGTGTGCCCCAGGCAGTGTCTGGAAAAGCATCTTTCAATTCAACCCACCCTGCGCCAATACACTACTGGCTGTCTGGGGAGGTGCTAGCACCTCCCTCGACAGGAAACCGATTGTCCAGGCCTCCCTTGCTGGAGTTTTCCCCAGCTGCAGGAGGTCAGACTCGTGTCTGTGGCAGCAGCATCCATTTTGTGATGCTGAGGCTCTGTTTAACTTTAACCGGGTAAAGCCGTAACATACATGTCTTTCCCTTCTAGAAGGGTGGAATGCTACCCCCGCTGCCAGAATTGGCGGGGGTAGTATTCCAAAGCGTTTGACACCTTACACGACATGTTTTGATAAAGCCAAACCAAAGTTAGCATTTAACCGCGAGGATTATAATGCACTTAAGAGAGTATGGTATGGCTATGTCATAGAACAGCTATAAGGACATGGTTCCGAAAGCTGCAGAGGGGCTCAGCTCATGCCAGAGCACCCTCTCACATAAAACCAAGCACTCTGCCTCCAGGATTGTTGAGGCCTGCCATAGGAGTGACTTATAGGTGCATATGTGTCTTACACCACCTTACCCAAGCTGAGTGATCAGCCTGTGGTGTCAGTTAGGATGGCCAGCCAGGGGTGGCATAATACATGCTGCAGCCCCTGGTAGGCCTTGGATGCACCTATGCCGTGGGTACCTATGGTACACTATACAGGGGCTCACAAAGGTGACCCAATACCCATTCAGGTATGTACCTAAAGTACATGGTATCAATTTAGAGAGAGAACAGCTGGGCTGTGGGTCTGATTAGCAGGCCCACAGCCACACTAAAGTCGGAAAACCAGTAAATCACAGCAAAAAGTGGGGGTGACCATAGGAAGCAGACCCTACTCTCCTACACAACCCCCCCCAACACAGGGACATTAAACTAACCTTGACCAGTTGAGTCTTCGTGTTCTAAGTGGAAATATCTTGAGAGTCCATCTGCATTGGCATGGTCAGTCCCAGGTCTATGTTCCACTGTAAAGTCCATCCCCTGTAGGGAAATGGACCACCTAAGCAGTTTGGGATTTTCACCCTTCATCTGATTTAGCCACAAGAGGGGCTTATGGTCTGACTGAATCTTTAAGTGAGTACCAAACAAGTATGGCCTCAGCTTCTTTAGGGCCCAAACCACAGCAAAGGCCTCCCTCTCAATAGCTGACCAATGTTTCTCTCTAGGGGTGAGCCTTCTGCTAATAAAAGCAATGGGTTGGTCTTGACCATCTTTATTCAATTGTGAAAGAACAGCTCCCACACCCAACTCAGAAGCATCTGTTTGGACAATGAATTATTTGGAGTAATCTGGACTTTGCAGAATAGGTGCAGTGCACATGGCCTGCTTCAGGTCATCAAATTCCTTTTGACAGCTTACTGTCCACTGAACTTTCTTTGGCATTATCTTCGAGGTGAGGTCATTAAGAGGAGTCACAATGGACCCATAGTTCTTAACAAACTTCCTGTAATAACCAGACAGGCCCAAGAAAGCTCTGACCTGTGTCTGGGTGGTTGGAGGAGACTAGTCCCTTTGGTCAGGATCTTGCTCTCCGGTGGTTTAACCTGACCCCCACCTACAAGGTGGCTCAGGTACACAACCTTACTCTGCCCTATCTGGCACTTGGTAGCCTTGATAGTTAGGCCTGCCGTCTGCAGGGCCTCCAAAACATTCTTCAGGTGGATCAGGTGATCTTCCCAAGTGGAGCTAAAGACAGCAATATTATCAAGATAACCTGCACAGTAGTCATCCAGACCTGAGAGGACTTGGTTCACCAACCTTTGGAATGTGGCGGGTGCATTCTTCACCAGACCAAAGGGAATTACCACAAATTGATAATGACCTGGGGTTGAGAATGCTGTCTTGGCTTTTGCATCATCAGCTAATCTGATCTTCCAGTAGCCAGCCGTCAAGTCAAATGTGCTCAAAAACTTGGCAGAAGCCAGTCTGTGAATGAGCTCATCTGCCCTTGGTATTGGGTGGGCATCTGTCCTAGTGACAGCATTGAGACCTCTGTAGTCCACGTAAAACCTCATCTCTCGCTTACCATCTTGGATGTGAGATTTAGGCACAAGGACTACAGGACTGGCCCAAGGGCTCTCTAAGGGCTCAATTACTCCCAACTCCAACATCTTTTGGACCTCTGTCCTGATACAGTCTCTGACATGGTCAGGTTGCCTGTAGATGATTTTACTCTTGACAGGCAGACTGTCTCCAGTGTCCACCTCATGGGTGCACCAGCTTGTCTGACTTGGAGTCAGAGAAAACATATGTCTGTAGGACTGTAGAACTTGTCTGCAGTCCTGCTGCTGTTGGTTAGTGAGGCTGCCTACCAAGGCCACTCCATCAACTGAACCACCATCAGGGTTGTGAGAGAGCAGGTCTGTGAGAGGTTAAATACAAAGGTGGTTCTGTTGGGTAAAGACAATCACTTTGAAAAAGGCTTGGTGCGCTCAATACACATTGAAAACAAACTCTCTGAAACAAGGACATATAGAGAAATTGAAATTGATTTCCAGCAATGCTTTATATTAATTAAAAAGCAAACATGTTACATCTGAATTAATTCATTCAATGATGCCAATGGTTTCAATAAATGATGATAGGACCATCAAAAAACAAACAATTGTGGGAAATGTGACTGCTGGTTAACAAAGTGCTCAGTGCATCAAATACAGTGACACATATATACAAAATATATACAAGGAATTGGGGTGGCCAGAGTATTAATTCTTCTCCAAGGAGACAAAAGGTTCATGTACATGCTCCTGGAGTATCTGGACCAGTGGTAAAGCGTCGACGTTTCGACCCTGGTGCGCCCCAGTTGGCGGTCGTGGCGGGTCTTTATCAAGACAAGGAGGAGGGGGGAGACAGTCTGAAAGGAAAAAGGGGGTGTTTCAGAGAGGAATTTTATTTGGATTAACGTCACTGATGACATGTGTGAGGAGTGATACTCACATGAGGAGCAGGAGGAGGGATCTCAGCCTGGTGGGTTGCCAAAAGGTCAAACCTAATGAGGGAAGAGAAGGGACGGATCAAAGATATGACCCAGGTGCCTGTTAGCTAATCTAATCTTATGGTACGCAACGGAGTATAAACTAATCCTGAAAAACATTTAAAAGGGAAGCGCGTGACCTTGTTCACCTATTTAATTGGTGCGCAGTCTAGCCAGGTGAAGGACTAATAGGCATAATGTAGTGAACACTGAGCCTATGTTATCATAATTAATAGATGCGCAATCTCGCCAAGTAAAGGCTGAATGACATGATTTATAGACCACTGTGCCTATGTGAATCAGGTGTGTGCCGTGCCTGTGGTTTAATAAAACAAATTGCCCGGTCAACGTCGCTAATCAAGAAGTAACAAACGTGTTATGTCTGGGGGGTGAAAAAGTGCTTGTCTAATCAATGGTGTGCTAAGTTTATAACCTGTAAACTCACCTTTCGCTTCAACCGACACACGGCACCAGTATTACTTTTAATCCCGCAGATTTCACTGAGCACCCCACTGATTAGACAAGCACTCTTTCACCCCCCAGACATAACATGTTTGTTGGCATGGGCATGTTCTGACAAAATATCTTTCTTCAAATATAATACCAAAAGGCCTTCAAATCAGAAACGAGCCTGGGATTTTCATTGATATGCCAAAATTCAGGGAAGGGTTCAGCTATGTGGCGAATAACTGCTCCAGGCACTGGACGGTGCTAGGGGTGGAAACGGTCATAAAATATGTGAAAAAAATAACAAAAGAAATTGCTGACCTGAAGAAGGAAATACTTGAAGACGGCGCACTTTCAAATGCCAAAGAAGCCCTAGAAAGGGCAGAAAAGACACTGTCTAATTTTCTATTCAGAGTTGCTGTGTTAAATTCAGCCAAACTTGCTAAAGACCTTTGCAATTACGATAAGAAGCTCACTTATCCATACCTTGCGGACGAATACTACCAACAAGACCAACAAGGCTTCTTCACCAATAGAAGCAGGCAAGGACCAAGAAGATTCGCCACCTTCTCTGGCTCGTCAGTTGGGAGTGGTTCAGAGTCCGAACAAGATGGGGATTTAACCAGCAGACAATCCCGTCAAGCTCCACAACAACATCATTGTTTTAGACCAAGGCTACCGCCAATCCAACCGGGGTGGAAGTGCCGACCAAGGTTGGGCGCCCAGAAGACCATGGAACAAAACAAGAGGAGTACCGAGAGGGAATGCGAGAGTGAGGTTTTACCAACTGGAGGGACACGGCGAAATCTCGGCTCGGAAGCAGACCTACAGATGGTAATCCACGACACCGAGATAAACACAACATCTGGGGAGGTGACCATGACAACGGCGGAGGGCATTGAGTTAGGAACAAGAGAAGACACGGACCAACAAATGGCAATCGATCTTCCAGGATTGGAAGAAGCGGCTAACGTCACCATCTCGGACCCACTCTTGATCAACTCTGCTCTTGAGTTACCTGCCTAAGCTAATGAGACCCATTCACTGACGGATCCCATCATCGATCTTTCAAATCACGAGATATCTCCAGCAGAAAGAAAAATTCTCAGCAAAGGACTATCGTTTGTCCCCACAAGCAGACCAGATGCATTCATGACCAAATTGGAGTTGCAGAAATTCTTTCGAAAAATAAGACTCAAGTACTACTTTGGCAGAAACGAATATACTCCTAAGATGGCAGCAACACCATTCAAACCTCCATCCTCATTTACCCCTGGAGCATACTGCATGAGCCAACGCATACTGGCATTCGAACAGATAGTCATGCAAGAGGTGATGATGAGTCTGGAAGAAAAATGCTACATCAAATATAACATCTCTAAAGAGGAGAATGTGGCACTAAAAGAACTAAGCAAGAACAGCTCAATCATTGTGAAGGCAGCAGACAAGGGTGGCGCAGTGGTGTTACAAACACTGAGGATTATGTCAACGAAATCAAGAATCAACTGGGCGTGAGAGAGAGTTACCAACCCACACCAAAGGATCCCACACATGGCATCAAGGCACTGATTGAGGTTCTGGCGGATGATGGCGTCAACAAGGGTTTCCTCAATCCACCAGAAAGAGAATTCCTGACAAAGAAGGAACCACGCATCCCAACAATCTACACTTTGCCAAAAGTGCACAAGAGGCTAGTCAACCCTCCAGGGAGACCAATCATATCAGGGTGTGGCTCTGTTTTAGAACCAGTGAACCAGTTCATTGATCACTTTCTACAACCCATGGTATCAGAGACCAAGTCATACGTAAGAGACTCCATGCACATCATCCAACTGCTGGAAGGACAACCATATGATGAAACTACGCAATTTATGGTCAAACTGGATGTCGCCTCGCTTTATACCTCGATACCCCAGGATAAAGCCATCAATGTCATCCAAACCATGTTGGATAGACGCCCTGAACCACATTGGATACACTCCAACTTCCTCATCAATCTCCTGGAGATTGCCATGAATCAAAATTACTTCATTTTTCAACAGCAATTCTATTTCCAGTGCAAAGGAGTGGCTATGGGTGCGACCTATGTACCAAGCCTAGCTAATCTTTACATGGACGACTATGAGGAACAGCACCTATACACGGAAGAAAACCCATACATCAACTCAATATCGATATGGAAAAGGTATATCGATGACGACATTATGATCTGGTCAGGTACAGAAGCTGATCTGAAAGACTTCTTTGAATGGCTGAACACCAGATGTAATGATATACAGTTTACCATCAATTATGACAGGAAAAACATTGCATTCTTGAATCTCATGTTCCAAGTGGAGAACGGGCTGATCTTCTGTGATCTATACAGAAAGTGTATACAAAAGGAGGGAGAGGAGATCTTTAGATCTGGAGGGCTAGTTTACCACTCGGGAAAAGTGGAAGGTCCAGCCGCAGTAAGCGCCTGCTAGAAATATCTGGTACAAAAGAGAGGACTGGGCTGTTCCTGGGGTATAGGTGCAGGTCACTGGGGTGTGGATATGTAACGGTGGTTAAATGATAACCTACCAGTGGGTATCCATTTTGTTGGATATATTGGCCTCACACACCCTTGCAGGTGTCATGCTTCATCATGGGCAATGCTCCTCGTTGGGCGGGCAGTGCAATTCCCAACGGGCAACACCTCAAAGAGGGGCTCTTTGGCGGAGATCTTTTTATCCAACTGCCCATGGGTGAAGTGTGGGTGAGGGGCCAGAGATTTGTAGACTGAATTGTCAATTTAAATGACACAAGGGTACCGGAAGTAACTTAATTCGGGTGGTCCCATGTGTCAACTAAAAGAAGGGTAGTTAGTCTGGGAGGACTGGAAAGTAATGTATTCCACGCTCAAGACTATACTAACAAGTGTAGATAGTGGTCGACATGTTTCTCGCTCAGGGTGCATTTACCAGCGATTCATCGGGACCTATCAATAGTGCTCGCAGTCTACAATATAGCTGATCTATCTAAGTATACAGAAAGCCCACAGAAAGAAATACATTGCTTAAATATGACTCCCATCATCCGCGTAACCTACTTGACAATCTACTGTTCGGATAGTACTTGCGAATGAGGCGTAACTGTACTAGAAGAGCAGACTACTTCAAGGAAAGTGAAATTCTAACCAAACGCCTATGTGATCGTGGGTATCCCCTTGGCCTACTCAAACAAGCCAAGAAGAGGGCTTGGTATTGCCCAAGAGATGAGCTGCTTATCCCAAAAGAAAAGAAACCAGCCATGAACAACTTAGAATGGAAGGTGGTGACACATACCAAGAGCAACATGATGAAGAAAATCGTGAAGAAATATTGGAACTTGGTCGCTCCAGAATTGGAGATGAATGAAAGCACGCATTCAAAAGAGGACGCAATGTCAAGGAAAATGTTGTTAAAGCATTTCTGGATCCTCCAAAACCACCAACCCTTCGAGACCATCTAGGCCTGCCACCTGTAACTGGACATTTTAAATGCGGTACATGTAAAGCGTGCCCTCTCAGCATTGAAGGACCAATTTTGACGCACAACAACAGAACACACACCCTGCCATCGCTGACTAACTGTAATAGTACCACCGTAATCTACGTGATCGTCTGTCCATGCGACAAACCATACGTGGGACAAACCACGCAGAAGGTCAAGACAAGAATACTACAACACATGAGTAAAATCCGCTTCAAAGTGCAGGGAGCCACCATGGTGGACCACTTCTTGAGCAAGAATCATGATCCAGGTAGTCTGGGGTGGAGAGTACTGGAGAAGATCAATGCCAATCCAAGAGAAGGGTCCACGGCATCTGCACTCAACAGAAAAGAGTGCAAATGGATACATATCCTGAACTCTGTTTAGAAATTTCCTCATGTTCATTCAGCCATCCGATACAAATGGGCCTATTATAAACCAAGCGATACAAAAGGGGATGATGGACGGAGCGTTTGAACAAATCAAACACTCACCCCCAGTCAACTGATCTGGGTTTAATCCATCACCAGTCTTTAGTTCACTCAGCCACCCCAGTTCAGACATGGCTATATGCAAATCAGTCTGACCCTGTGCCTCATGGGAACAGTACAGCCCGAACTGCCAAGCCATGTCTTCCCTGGACCGGAAACAAGCATCCTGGGACCGGTTTCGGATTCATAATCCTCATCAGTCAGGCTATCTTGAAACCAGTGGCCAAGTGAACAAGGGACTCACGTCTGAGCATACCGTGCCACACTTAAGGCGCACAACCTTCTGGATCAGCCGTCCGTCGACGTGCACGACGATGACACATGAACCTACCTTGAAAAGTGCATATGTTCACTTAAAAATTACTAAGCGCACTCCGACACCGGATCTAACCTCTCCGAGCAGAGTCCAGGCTTTTCCACCTGCTCATCGTCTGGACAACGAAGACTCGGATGAGGGTTCTATGTTCAGGACAGCTACTAGCCCATCTGAACTGAACGTAAAATATCATGAGAGTTCAGATTATGAAGAACTAGAGCAGGAAGAACAATTGGATTACCAGGAGGAATTCCAGCCTCCTCCTCCTCCTCCTCCTCCTCAACCTATGGTGTGTCTTCCTGCATCCATAGTCACGGATCTGCAGTTCCTGATTGCGGGCTATAAACAGAGGTTTCCCTCTACACCTCCACCACCTTCGCCTCTGCCTAGACCTCGACCTCCACCTCTAGTGCTTCACCTGGATCCTGCTCCTGCACAGCATCCTCCATCCTCAGATGAGGAAGAAGAGGAGCAACAGCAGGAGGGAGGGGAACTCCAGGACTCACATGACGAGTGGGATGATTACGTCATTCCATGTCCAGCATCTCCTGTGCCAACGCAAGCCAATTCACCCCCGGAGGACATTGGGGGATTCCATAATATCCTAGAAAGGCGACTTTGTGTTCCAATATTCCAATAACTACCCAACAACAAGACTCCTTCCTTTATGATTTCAAGGAACCGTTCAAAAAGGCTGTTAGGTCCATACCTATCATAGACTACGTTTGGAACCAAGGGGTTAAAATCATGCAAAACCCTTCTTCCTTGCCCCCAGTTCTGCCCAGGCTGGACAAGAAATATAGGGCTCCAGACACGGCTCCAGCTTGCCTTACTGGCCATCCCAAGCCGGTCATTACCCAAGCAGCGCAGCGCAAAGCAAATCAAAAAATCCTTCTGCTGCTCTAACTGCGCCACCGGATAAGGAGGGAAGCAAAACTGGACAATATTGGGAAGCGGTTTTCTTCGATGTCCGCATTGACAGTGTGAGCTGCAAACTCCATGGCACTATTAGGATGTTACAACCGTCAAATGTGGGCTGATATCGCCCCATATTTGGGATCATTGTTGGAGGAAGAAAAAGAAGAGGCAAAAAAGATTCTCTCAGAAGGCGAACGCTCCGCCTCAGAGATGATTGACTGTGCGATGGATATTGCATCGACGGGTTTCCGCCAGCTAGCTGGGGCTGCGGTGCTGAGACGACAAGGCTGGCTTAAAGCAACTACCTTCCGGCCGTCAGTGCAAACTAAGGTGCTAGACATGCCTTACGATGGCCAACTTCTATTTGGAGCACACATAGATGAGGCGCTTCAAGTTATTAAAAAAGATACCGATACAGCGAAGGCACTGGGTACCCTCCAGTTTAAAAATCCTCCCTTTCGGGGTTCCAGAGGGAGAGGCCAATCTTCTAGAGGAGATTTTCAAGGTTACTGGTCCTCGTACAGCTCAAATCAGCAGTACAAACCCCAATATCAGCAAAGACAACAACAACAGTCGTCCTACATGAAGTCTTTCTTTCGTGGTAGAGGAGGGAAAAAAAACACAGCCAGAAGACAATGACTTCTCTCTGCATGGCAGAGAAGAAGTGGAGACCTGTGGCAAAGTTGGAGGAAGAATTTCATCTTTCCTACAAAAAATAGAGAAAAATCACTATGGATCGATGGGTCCTCCAACTAGTTCAATTCGGACACTCTCTGGAGTTCATAGAAACTCCGCCTCAAACTCCTCCTCGCCCAATGCTCCACAAGAATTTACATCTGCTGCAATTGGAGCTCTCTCTAATGCTCCAGAAAGGTGCTATAGAAAGAGTCCCTCGCGATCAGAGAGGCAAGTGGTTCTACTCCCGATTCTTCTTAATTCAGAAGAAAGAGTAAAAATGGAGACCTATATTGGACTTAAGAAACCTAAACAAGTATCTCAAGAAACAGTCATTCCGTACGGTGTCCATTCAGGTGGGGCTACAACTCCTCAATGAATACGACTTCATGGTGTCTCTAGACCTTCAAGACGCTTATTTTCACGTGCCTATCCACAGAAATCACAAGCAATACCTCAGGTTCGCTGTGGCAGGCAACCACTACCAGTTTCGGGTGTTACCCCTCGGCCTGAAGTCGGCACCACACATTTTTACAAAATGCCTGTCTCCAGTAGCAGCGTACCTCCGACAACAACATCACCAAGTCTTCCCATACTTGGACGACTGGCTAGTCAAGGCACCTTCTTTAGCAGGCGTGACCAAGTCCTCCAACGCCTGTCTTCAACTTTTCAACGACTTGGGCCTTACCCTCAATCAAGACAAATCTGTCCTTCAGCCTTCCCAGCGTCTCACTTTCCTAATCGCTGTCCTAGATACGGCTCAGAAGAAAGCATTCCCTTCACAGCAGCATCAATCCAAGCTGGCATCCTTGGCGGCCCGTGTACAAAACAGAAGAACCCTCACGGTGTGCCTGCTAGGGATGATGTCTTCTTGCATCCTGTTAGTTCCACACTGCCGTCTTCATATGCGTCCTCTTCAGGAAGCGCTCTCCACTCAATGGATCCAGTGTGCAGGATCATTCAAAGATGTAATCCGAGTAACTCCTCCCATGGTAAAAGCTCTACAGTGGTGGATTCACCCACAGAACCTTATGCCAGGTATGCTGTTTCTGCTTCCAGTCTCACCGCATATTGTAACAACAGATGCGTCCCTGGAAGGGTGGGGTGCGTTCCTCCAAGAACTCAGAATCAATGGACAGTGGTCCCCTGCCGAAAGACAACTGCACATAAACCTTCTCGAGTTAAGGGCAGTCTACCTGGCGCTTCGAGCGTTCCTGCCGGATCAAAAACTCCCCAGTGCTTGTGAGGACAGACAACACCACCACAAACAAGGGGGGACTCGTTCTCTGACGTTGATCTCAAAAGATCTGGAACTGGCTACTTCTTCACAACATTTCCCTTCGGGCAGAATACGTCCCTGGAACGGACAATGTCCTTGCAGGCTCACTGAGCAGACAGCGCTCTGTGTGCCACGAGTGGGAGCTGGACCACCAACTTCTTAGTCACATCTTCTCCCGATGGGGTAGGCCTCTCCAGGATCTGTTTGCAACCAGTCACAATGCCAAATGCCAACATTACGCAAGCTGGCGTCCCCAGACGGGGTCTCCAGGGAATGCATTTTTGATTGCATGGTTCAACGTCTTTGCGTACGCATTTCCTCCATTTCCCCTGATTCCCAGGGTCCTCAGGAAGCTGAAGGTGGAACATTGTACCCTGATCTTGATAGCTCCAGCGTGGCCGCGCCAACACTGGTTCACGGAGCTTCATCTCATATCGCTGGAACCTCCAATCCCATTGAAGCCGTGCCCCAATCTCCTCACAATGAACCACGGACAAGTCCAACATCCGAATCCAGCATCTCTCAAATTATCGGCTTGGCTCCTGAGTTCAGAGAATTCCAGAACTAAAACATCATGCCAGATTGCAGAGCTGTTCTAGCCCGGGCTCGGGCCGACAGTACCAACAAAACGTATTCCCTAAAATGGAAAAGGTTCTGCATGTGGTGTAGATCGAAGAAAATACATCCCTTTTCTTCATCACGTGCACAGATCTTACCATACCTTCTTCATTTGGCAAACTCAGGTCTGGCTCATGCTTCAATAAAAGTTCACCTGGCTGCCATATCTCGTTTCAGACGTTCCTCAACTGGTACTTCCCTCTGGTCCAGCAGACTCATAAAACAATTCCTTAAAGGCTTGATCAGGACATTTCCTCTGGTGAAGTCTTTACCGCCTGCCTGGCAGCTGAACATTGTGCTTGCTCAATTAATGAAACATCCCTTTGAGCCAATACACAAAGCTGATATCAAATATCTTTCCTGGAAAACGGCTCTTCTATTGGCACTTACCTCAGCGAGAAGAGTAAGCGAACTCCAAGCCTTTTCAATTCAAGACCCTTTCCTCCAATTCAGGCAGGACAGAGTGATTCTGAGGACTAATCCTAAATTCAATCCAAAGGTCCCATCTGAATTTCACCTTAATGAGCCTATAGTCCTGCGGTCTTTCTTCCCGAATTCACATTCCGCAGCAGAGAGGTCTCTCCACTCTCTTGATCTCAAACGCTGTCTGAAGTTCTACATCCACAGAACAGAGACATTTCAAAAATCTAACCAACTCTACGTTGCCTTTAGCAGACCTAAGAAAGGTCTTCCATTGACTAAGCAGAGCATTTCACGTTGGATCTCTGCAGCTATTGCTTTCTGTCATCAGCAAGCAGGACATCCTCTGCATTCCAAGGTTCCTGCTCATTCCACTAGAGCAGACTCAACCTCATGGCGCTCTTTGCGGAGTGCCCATCATTGACATCTGCAGAGCGGTGACATGGAAGATGCCTCATACGTTCACCAGGCACTACTGCTTGGATACTGAACTTATGAAAGATGCAGCAGTGAGACAAGCTGTGCTCCGTCATCTATTTCACTAGAGACGAGCCTTCTCTTTCATCCCACCTTCCTTCTGTATACTTGCACATTTCTTTCTACTATTGCATTTTGGTACCTTTTGCATTTCACAATTGATAAGTTATTATCTAGTGAGATTTAATATTGTACCATTCGAAATGTGCTTGTTATTGCTCGCTACTCTGATTCAGGCATGTGAATCTATGAAAGATACCCTTAATACTGGATAAGGAATGTGCTACTTACCTGTAACTGCAGTTATCCAGTATTGGTATCTTTCATAGATTCACATGCAACCCACCCGCCTCCCCTGGAAGGGCTCACCTTGGTTCTCTCAGTAATATACTACTTAGCACTGTGCTTATGAAAATCTGAGGGACCAGAGCTCCTTCCAGGAAGGTTCTAGAGGGTGGTGATAGCTGATTGGCTCTTGGCCAAAGTTTGGTCCTTTTCACAAAAGGACATGGATTTGTTACTAATGAGAGGCCTCTGGCCTTTTACTATGTATATATGTCTATATGACATTACTTTATTTATGTACTGGGGACTTCCGCCCCGACGACGAGGAATGATTCAGGCATGTGAATCTATGAAAGATACCAATACTGGATAACTGTGGAGTGTAGGAATGCGTTCCTTACCTGTAACTGCACTCTTTCAACATAGCAGTCAAATATCCAGACATAAAGTTTGCACCTCTGTCTGAGACAACCTCTTTCGGAAAGCCCACTCTTGAGAAAACTCCCAGGAGGGCTCTTGCCACAACAGGGGCTGTTGTGGACCTAAAGGATATAGCTTCTGGGTAACTGGTGGCATGTTCCACTGCCACCAGAATAAACCTGTGCCCAGAGGCTGTTTGGGGATCCATTGGTCCAACAATGTCTATCCCAACTCTTTCAAAGGGAGCCCCCACCACAGGTAGTGGTATTAGGGGGGCCTTTGTGGTGCTACCTGATTTGCCACTGGCTTGACAGGTGTCACAGGAGCGACAAAACTCCTTGGTATCCTCTGACATGTGTGGCCAGTGAAAGTGAGGGACAAGCCTGTCCCAAGTCTTGTTCTGGCTAATATGTCTTGCTAAGGGAATATCATGGGCTATGGTAAGGAAGCCCCTGAAGGCCAAAGGTATGACCAACCTCCTGGAAGCACCAGGCTTGGGGTATCTAGCCTCTGAATAAAGGATTCCTTCATCCCAATACACTCTAGGGGTACCTGTAGCATTCCCAGCAGCCTCAGCAGCAGCTTGCTGTCTGAGGGGTTCAAGAGAGGGGCAGTCCAGCTGCGCCAGGCTCAGATCTGCCCTTGAAGGTCACTCTGTCCCAAGAAACTCAACCTGATCAGGCTCAAGCTCTTCTAGGACAGTTCTGTAAGGATCCAAGTGTTGTTTCTGCAGGAGTGTCCCGGTACCGAAGACAGACCCAACCCCTCCCATCTACACCTATTGCGTCTATCAAACTCTAGACCACAATGGTGATATGGTGGGAAAGGAGGGAACAAAACAAGGTAAGGAAGGGGGAAGAGATTCCTTGGACTGGATGAGTCTTCAAACAGGCTTGTAGGACACAGGTACTAAAAAAGAAGGATAGCGATCAATAGACAACAAGAGAGAGAAAAACAAAACAGGCTATTCTTTCATAAGTTTACCTAAGGTCTTCTTGCAGATTCCCAGAACACAGGTTACTAAAGTTTCCTCACAGGATCCCACAATAGATTGGACCAGAGACTACCACTACTCTAAGCAGCCTAATAAGGAAAAGAAAAGAAAAGATATGTAAGTATGTGTGAACATGCTCAATCTCTACAGTATTACACCAGCGCCTAATAGAGGTCTCACCCTATCTGGCTGATCTGCAATGGGCGTAGGTCTTGAGGAATCCTAGAATCTATCAGTTACCATGTGTGTTCTGAAATATACAAGGCATTGTAAGCTTATAGGTACATTAATCTATAGGAAGTAATAGTAAAGTAGCGCAGTGCGCCGTTACCAGTCATTCAGGAATTCACTGCCGAGATGGGTGCCTGGATCCAAGACTTCAATGGTATCCAAGGAGTGCAAAAATATAAGGGGTATATAACAATTATGTAGTGCGGACTTCAACTACCACAATGCCCCTGTAAAGTCGACGGAACTGCACCAACTAAGTCCGGCCGGCCGACGGAACACCAAGTCCGGCCGACGGGCGGAACCCAGACGAAACAGTCCGGTCAGCCTGCGGGACAGTGGAGAAGAAAGCCGGCACAAAGAAAAAAGAAAGGGAGGTTCTAAGTTGCCACAATGGGAGGAAGAGCGGCCACGCTACTCGGGCTTTTCACAGCTGCAAAGGTTGTGGCTCTGGGAAGGCCAAGAGCCGCCAGGGGAACTCTAAGAGATGCGGAAACGACAACGGTTCAAGGGTCTCACAGGTACGAAGGAAATCCGACGAAGATAGAACAGAGGGTGACGCGGCGAGGCGGGAGTGACGCGACGAAGAGTCGAGCACTAGAACGCGAAGCGCATCAAACAAGGGAAGTCAGGCTTTTAAGGCTCCCTGCCCTCCTCGCACATGCGCTGTGCGTGGTGGCCATCTTTGATGTGGAACTAGAACTGGCAATCGTGGCAAGTTCCTTCTTGGGTCTCACTATCAGCTTCCTCAGAAGGCTGATCCTCATTCTGAGGCAGGGGCAAAGGCACTGCCTTAACCCTACTGCTCTTTCTCTTGGAAGACAACTGGTCCTTAGTTTCAGGATCCGGGCCTGTTCAGTTTTGCACTTTTTGGCCTGTGACCTGGTCACAGCAAGGACATGTGCTGAAATACCTAACATCTCTGCATGGATCCTATACTCCACTTCAGACCAGACTGAAGATTCCAGATCATTGTCCAACAAACATTCTACAGGGAGGTCTGAACTAACAACAACTCTTTTGAGGCCAGTTACCCCTCCCCAGGAGAAATTAGCAATTGCCATACTATGGGTGGTAGTGACATTGCTTGCATTGGTCACTAGGTAATTATCTCCTAGTATTATCTGACCAGGGTCCACAAAGTTAGCCGTCACCATGGTGACACTGGCACATGTGTCCCTCTAGGCCTGAGCCACTTTGTTATTGATTAAAGGTGTTTGCCAGTACTTGCCCAAGTTATTGGGACTCACAGTAGAGGACATGGCCATGTCCACATCACAGACAAGAACAGCTTGAGTTGGTATTCTGACTAGGCCAGAATCCATCTCCATACCCAGGGTTAACCCACTAAAGCTTTGGGTTGAGAACCACAACTGTTAACTGTACTAGGGGGTGCAGGTGCCTTAGGGACCACAGTGGTCGGAGCGGTCTCCTTCTTGGTGCAATCACTAGTCCAGTGAGAATTGACCTTACAAGTTTTGCACCAGGGTTTCTTTGGGCCTTCCTTTTTCTTAGATTGTTGGGAAACCCCACCATTAGAAGCGTTTTGGGGACCTTGAGAAGACTTCTGGTCTTTTGCTTTCTCCTCACCCTTTTGGTCTTGCTTCTTCTGATCACCACCTTGGTTCTGGACCTTTTGCTTCACCCTGGTTCTGACCCATTTGTCTGTCTTCTTTCCCAATTATTGGGGAGAGGTAAGATCAGAGTCAATCAGGTGTTGATGCAATAACTGGTTCTGACAATTATTAAGAATTTGTTTTCTCATAATCAAATTATACAATCCCGTATAGTCTTTGACCTTACTGCCCAGTAACCAGCCTTCCAGAGCCTTAGTGGCACAATCTACAAAGTCAGTCCAGTCCTGAGTCTGTGTCTTCGGGGTGTCTCTGAACAGCAACCTATACTGCTCAGTGGTTAAGCCAAACCCATCTATTAGAGCACTCTTCAGGACATTGTAGTTGTCAGCATCCTCATCACTAACTGTGAGGAGCTTGTCTCTACCTTTTTCTGAAAAGGAGAGCCATAAGATTGCTACCCACTGACTTTGGGGTACCTGCTTTACTTTGCAAGACCTCTCCAAAGCAGTTATCCACTTGTGGATGTCATCCCCACTCTGGTAGGGAGGGACAATCTTACTTTGGTTTCTATGGTCATTTGACCTTTCCCTACCTCTAGGGATGTTGCTGCCACCAGAGGAATCTAATCCACTCAACTGTTGCTCTCTAGCAAGAGCCAGGGTCTCTTTGGCAAGGGCAATCTCTTGCCTCTTGATCCTAAGATTGACTTCCCTCATCCTAGCCTTATGCTCTCTTCTCTGAGGTGAAGTCATCCTCATCACTGCTGAGGTATTTGACCCTATTGAGTCATCAGAGTGGTGGGAGTCACTGGAGAGTGACCGCCTCCTTCTGTGCTCAGTGTTAGGCCTACTTGGGGGCCTGGATGGGATTCTGTCCTGTCCAGCCCCAGGTAGTCCTAGGTTGTAATGGTCCAGTTTTTCAACTTGGTCATGATCATCATCCTCATCATCAGACCCCCCTGGATTGTCTTCCTGGGAATCCTCTGTTGATGGATGGCCCCCCTTCCACTACCAGTCTGACCTGGCATTGCTGCTTTCTCTGCATCATACTCCACTAACAAATCTATAAGGTGTCTTAAGGTTGGACTCTGTGTTCACTCAGGAGACTGAGACAAGGACAAACTTCTAAGTTCATTAAAAGTAAATGTGTCATATGCAGAAGGGACCCTGGGAGGGTCCACTTCCTCTGGGAGAGACACACTAGGCTCTCCTCTTAAGGACATTCTCTAGTAAGGTGTGGTGTGTGCACCTACCTACACTAAGTTTTACCTACTAGAACCTCTCTAAGAGTTGTAGTCAGGGTATGCTAGGCCCTTTCCTCTAAAACAACTAAGTTCAGTAGAACTTAAGTATTCTAAGACTTGATTTATATGTACCTCTAGGTACCTTAATGTGATCTTTCAAATGATATCTCAAGATTATATGGTAAAACAACAGCAAGCTCTTATCCCAACCGCTGCACACCAATGTGAGAAGTTAGCCTGGTATATGATGTCCACTATTCTAGTGGGCACCTTGCACCAGTCTAAACGACCCTTATGGCGGTTGGTTGTAAAGTCAACCTTATAGATCAGCTATCCTAGTGGAAGCATGGACCAGCCGTCTTAGGCTAAACTTCAGAGAGCATGTGAAGCCAGCTGTTTTACCATATATAATCCCTTGAATACCAAATGAAAGGACACCACACAAGGTATATCAAATATATATGTATTTATTACTAACACAACCCCTCTGCACTCTTTATGAGGTCAGAGTTCGAGATACGTTAAAAGTTACTCATTAAGCATACTATAAGTTGCACAAATACAATTCTGCCCTAGGGGCCACAAGAACCATATACTAAGTAAGTGGTATAACACCACTTCAGGAATAGTGAATAGGCCTAGGGCCTAGGGAATCGCTGGGGTTTCCTTACAGAACCACGGGTTTGGAAGTAGGAGACCCACGGAAGATGCGTGCAGTGTGGCAACACAGACGCAATGTAGCGATTACGTGGGCTGGAATGCTCAGACAGTACCATTTAATGAACTCTCGCTCTCAGCCTGCTTTGCGTGGAGGAAATGGTGCGAAAAGAAAAAAAAACTACAATTACCAGCATGCCTAGGGGTTGTTCTTACATAAGCACCGCCTTCACTAAGGAAAGGTGCTTGTCAATTTACCTGTATGTTAAGGAATGGCGGATGGTGATCCCCGCCGGATTTCAGCTGGAAGATATTATTATTATTATTATTATGTGTTCTTATATAGCGCTCGATTACCCGTAGGCATCTCGGCGCTTGCCTTGGGAACCCGTCCTGGCTTCCCCCAAGGTGAAAGCCAGGCATCCCGCCGCGGGGGGGCCGTAGTGGAGATTGCAGCTCTGGGCATTAGCCTGCTTAGAGTGTGAACCCATGATTCGAGTAGGCACCGAAACGAGAATTATCGAGTCCGTGGATATTTAGGCTCAAGACCCTGCCGCGTCGGGAATTGAACCCTGGTCCCGGGTCTGACCTCTGCTTCAGGGTCTGCCTCCTCTAACCAGTGAGCCACACTTCTCCACACAAGATAGAAGCCCTTTGGATTCCTGGACTTGTGGGACTGAAGTATCGGATTGTTTGAATATTGAAAACCCTGGCCGTGAGGTATTGTGCGAGAGAAAAGCGGGATCGCTTTCTCCTCGCACTTAGTTGCATTTAACTCTGTTAATACGTTGTGGGACCGCGGTGCCTTGAAAATGCATTCACTCGCATTATATTGCACCAGCGAGAAAAAAGGAAAATAAATCACTTTGACAGCGTCTGACTAAGAAGACGTGTCTTGTGGAAATCGTTAGCGTAGGAGGTCAGGTTTTCTTTCCTGTGTGAACTGTGATAAAGAGAACAGGGGAAATTAATTTTCTATTTGAACTTGGCCTTTTGTGTAACTGGAGCAGCAGAGACGCTTACTACCCTTGGACTAGCGTCTAGTCTTTAAATTCGGAAAAGCAGAGAGAAGTGAGGCAACATGAACAACAAGAATACAATGTCCTCTATTCACATTTTCCTATGAGGTGACCAGTAAATGACTGCGCTATTTGTGGTGGTTCATTCCATGTGAACTTTGAACAGGGAATACTACTTTTGGTTATTCTACTACCTTGCTGCAGTATATTAAGTGCAGATTACTTCAGGCCTCAGGGTGTGGTTTTCTGGTGAGTAAGGGGACAAGTCCTAGGGGCAGGGTTAGGCTGTCAAGAACATTAGTGTTTACCCATATGCCTTTGTCATCCTTTGCAGTGAGAATATCCATTGATGGTACCAACAAGCCAGGGACCAATCCATTGAGGGAATCACAGGGACCACATCTTGTTTATTATTTTATCCACTTCCCTTTTTTCCCCCGTGGCACGAATCCACGCAGAGAGTGTATATCGTCTCTGTAGGGGGTCGTGTCTAGGAGGGACTGAGGGGCTTATCTTCAGGTCATCGTCTCCGCCTGGCACAAGGACAAGGTTAGTGGCGTTTGTTATTCTTGAGCTGCTGCCAATCCCGACACGCAAGTTACCATTGACTTACAATGGGGAACGAAGAAGTCACAAAGTTACTGATTAAGGACACTTCCGGGTGGACTACGGTGAAACCCCTTTAAGTTAGGACACTTGGATAGTCAATACCCACGGGAACACTGGAGTACTCGAGTTACCTCACCCAGGGAAGCCGGGTGCATAGGTGTCTTTTCGTGTCTGGTTTCGTCGATGCTTTCAATGGAGACCTGCAAAAGAAGTGCTGCAGGCAGCCGAAGGAAGAGTGTCCGGGTGGATCCAAGGGTGGATCGAAGCAGTGAAGAACCTGAAAGCAGAGGGGACAGAGTATGGGTCACTAGCTAGTGACCAGGATGGAACCAGGTGATGTCGGGATGCAAACAGGTGAAGAGGTGTAGCTTGTCTCTGCAGCCACGAGGACCAGGAGGTGTCGACAACAACCAGGAGCTGGAGTCGAGCTGTCCCACGAAGGCTGTAGTTGACTGCAGTGTCAGTATCTGGATTGGACCCAACAAGCCTTGGCAACCGCAACCCATGCAGGAAGTGAAGATTGGCTTCAGGTCAGACCAGCAAGGTGTGAGGCGTTTCTCTTTTGGAAGGAAGCTGGAGCAAGCCCAGAGCAACCAGAAAAGCATTGAAAATTCAAAGGATCATCTTCAGGGGGCGTACTAGCCAATGGGCTAGCAACCAGGAAGATGCATCAAGTTGAAATGCAGGAGTGGGCCCCATGCGGCACTCGTGGAGGGCTGAGCTCTGGTACAGATGCTGCTCGGGTCTGGGGCTTCTTTTACCCCAATGCACAACTGCGAGAGTGCCTCGGCCATTGCACAATTAGCAAAGTGCAGGTAGTCCAGGATAACCAGTCCCACGTCTCTCATGTCTGCCACGGGTCTCAGCTTTGCTGTGGATGTGGATCGAAGTCGGAGAAGTCTGGAATTCCAGTTTCTGAGTTGCTGAGTTGTCAGGTTCCCGCTGGAGCATCGACAAAGCAAACTGGTAAGTTACTGGTGGTGCCTGTTTGAACAGGGTGGTCACGCCTTGACCACAAGGGAGATCTTCTTCAGTCTTGTAGTCAGCATAGAATGTCAAAGTCCAAAAGTTCTGTATCACAGTTTCTTTCCAGGGTAATCTAATGTCTCTAGACACAGCTCCTAACTTTATACCAAACTAAGGGGCTGAATTACCTGCTGGTTCCCTCCAATGGGTCGAACCTGGGAAGGGGCTAGTTACACCACTTTGCTTTTGTCCAGTTTTGTGCCAGAGCTGGGGCTGAAGTGCCCCAGCAACTGGTTTGAACCGGGCTATGCACGGAGCACCTTGTGTGCCCTATGCAGTGTCTGGAAAGCATCTTTCCATTCAACCCACCCCGCCCCAATACACTACTGGCTGTCTGGGGAGGTGCTGGCACCTCCCTCGACAGGAAACCTATTGTCCAGGCCTCCCTTGCTGGAGTTTCCCCCAGCTGCAGGAGGTCAGACTCGTGTCTGTGGCAGCAGCATCCATTTTGTGATGCTGAGGCTCTGTTTAACTTTAACCGGGTAAAGCAGTAACATACACGTCTTTTCTCTCTAGACGGGTGGAATGCTACCCCCCCTGCCAGAATTGGTGGGGGTAGTATTCCAAAGCGTTTGACACCTTACATGACATGTTTTGATAAAGCCAAACCAAAGTTAGCATTTAACCGCGAGGATTATAATGCACTTAAGAGTATATGGTATGGCTGTATCATAGAACAGCTATAAGGGCATGGTTCCGAAAGCTGCAGAGGGGCTCAGCTCATGCCAGAGCACCCTCTCACATAAAACCAAGCACTCTGCCTCAAGGATTGTCGAGGCCTGCCATAGGAGTGACTTATAGGTGCATATGTGTCTATATATAAGGTTAGATATAGGAATAGTGTATCTAAGTAAGGGGTGATTACACCACCTTACCCAAGCTGAGTGATCAGCCTGTGGTATCAGTTTGGAAGGCCAGCCAGGGGTGGCATAATACATGATGCAGCCCCTGGTAGGCCTTGGATGCACCTATGCCCTGGGTACCTATGGTACACTATACAGGGACTCACAAAGGTGACCCAATACCCAATCAGGTATGTACATGGTATCAATTTAGAGAGAGAACAGCTGGGCTGTGGGTCTTATTAGCAGGCCCACAGCCACACTAAAGTCGAAAAACCAGTAAATCACAGCAAAAAGTGGGGGTGACCATAGGAAGCAGACCCTACTCTCCTACACAGATGTGGAGTGCTATTGAGCGTGAGGCATTTGCTGTGGTCTGGGCACTGAAGAAGCTGAGACCATACCTGTTTGGGACTCACTTTCGGGTTCAGACAGACCACCATCAGATGGTTGATGCAGATGAGGGGTGAGAATCCAAAGCAGTTGAGGTGGCCCATTTCCCTACAGGGTATGGACTTTACGGTGGAACACCACCCTGGTCCAGAACACGCCAACGCTGATGGTCTGTCCAGATTTTTCCGCCTTAGTGATGAGAACTCCCAGGAGGTAGGGTAGTTCTCCCCACATTTCAGCTGGAGGGGACACGTGTTAGACCTGGCACCATTGGCGTGGTTCTCCCTTCCATTTTTTGCTGTTGCCTCATGTGTTTTTGCTGGTGTTAGATGCCTTGGGCACTGTGCCACTGCTGTCCAGTGCCACAGTGCGGGTGCTCCCTACTGCAAAATGAACGTATTAATTGGTGATTCCATGATTGACTATTTGGTTTACTTGTCAGACCCTAGTACAGTGCACTGAGTGTGCATAGGGCATGTAAATCCAAATGCTGCTAGTGGACTTGCAGCACTGATTGTGCCACCCACAGAAGCGGCCTTGTAAAATGTGCCATTGCAGAGCCTGCGTGCAGTCTGGTACTGTCATGCTGACTGGGCAAGTGCACCCACTTGCCAGTCCCTAACCCTTCCCTTTTCTTCATATTAGTCACCCCTATGGTAGGCCCAAGGGCAGGGTGCATTGTACGTATAAGGTAGGGCACGCCCTGATGTGTGTGGCATGTATTAATAGTGAATTACAGCCATTTTCATTTTCACTATTGCAAGGCTACCTGTTCTCCATAGGCTAGAATGGGTTGCTGGATTGTTACATGTGTATAATCCTAGCAGACTCAGCGAACATGGTAGCAATTCGAATTTAGTATGCCTGGACTCAGACTAATAAAATACACCTTTAAGTAAAGTTTATTTTAATATTCTGTGTTTGCAAATACCACTTTTAGAAAGTAGGTATTTGCTTGCCTAATCATTTGAGCCAGCCTCCGCTAGGTTGTGTGTTCCTTGACTGGGTTTGTGTGTGACAGGACTGAGGAATTCCAGGAGACAGGCTGGGGCAGCCCGGTGGTGAATAGGGAGATCTGCATCTAAGATGTGAGGGAGGAGTTGCACCTGGGACCTGAATAGGGCTGGGCCTTCCCTCTACAATGCTGACTCCACCCCCTGTGGTGTGTCTGATGTCTCTGTCCTGCACACTGAAAGAAGAGAAGGAAGACTGTCAACAAAGTACTCCTGGACTGTACTTGCCTCCCACAATGCTGGCTCCACCTCCTGTGGGGCATCTGATGTGCCTGCCATGTGCTGTGAAAGGGAAGGAGAAGTATGGTAAACAGAGTGCTTCAGAACTGGCTTGAACTGGGCACAGGCCCCTCTCCCCTCAGAGAACAAAGCTTTTTGGGGTGTAAGTATTGAAACCTGATCCCATGAAATTAGATCATTCCTGGAACTGACAAGACGAAACCTCTGCTAAGGAGAAGGATCCTGAAGAAATTGAGGAGAGACTATTCCCAAGCTGAAGTGCTGCTTGGGGGATTGGCCTGCAGTGGTTGCCTGACTGCCAAAGAGAGGAGAAAGGACTTTGTGGACTTTACCTTTATTTTCAACTTGTGCAAAGATCTCCACGGGCTTGGAAGAGAGCTTGCCCCCCTGACCGAAGTCCCAGGACCAGTGGACTTCACCAGCCTTTGTGAATTGCTGCTGGAAACAAGTGGCTACAGAGGCAGGGAGCCGTGACCGACTCTCACGACCATCCCGGTGTCCTGTAGGCACCGCACCAAGCAACGACCGCCTCGAACAACGCAAGCTCTGCGCTCACCGACTCCGTCCTGACCCCGTCAACGAGCCGTAGCCTGCACTGTGACTGGAAGGACACCACGACGTGCAACGCCTCGCTACACCGAATCGAATTGGTCTGACCGATGCGGTCACTGCTGCTGACTTCGAGTCCTGTGACCGCACCGGAGTTGGGAACCGCCTCGCACGCTTTGCGACGCACCGCCCGACTCGCACCGCAGTCCGGACTGACCGACGCCAGCTCCCGAACTCCGGCTCTGTCGCCGCACCGTAAAAGTTGGAAGCACTGCAATGAGGAACGTCAGCCTCGAACAACGCCAGCTCTGAGCTCACCGACTCCGTCTCGACACCGTCAACGAGCTGTAGCCTGCACCGTGACTGGAAGGACACCGTGACCTGCAACGCTTTCTTTTTCTGCACCACGACGATCACCGGAACGGGCTTGCACATCCCTGCCGGCCACCCCAAGAAAAAGGTACTGTGTTTGATTCTGTCGACATTTGAGTGGGCCCGGACCACCGTAGTCCACTGGATTTGTTAGACTCTGTGTTCTTTCAACACGCTGTAGCCGGACAAGGCTACAGATTCGCACAGAACTTTGATTTACACCTTTTTAACCAGAACTCTTGAAATTTAATGGTACTGTGGATTCTTTTAGTTGTTTATTGGTCTTGTGATAACTCTATATAAAGTATAATTATTTTTTAAATAAAACCTGTGTGGTGTCCATTTGTAGTGTTGTCACTGGGTTACTGTATGGGGTCACAAATGCTTAACTTACATCACCTCTGAAATAAGCCTTGCCTGCTCGCGCCACGCCGCCTAGAGAGTGAGCAGGGGTTATTTTAAGAGTGTAATTCCCTTGCCCTGACTAGAGGAGAGGGTCCCTGCTTGTCACAAGTACCTACCTGTGCCAACCAGAGACCCCCAATTCTAACAACATTCAACAAAGGAACCTCCGCTCTAGAATGGCACCTCGCCTTATAATCCCAAGGAACAAGAAAAAAAACATGGGTGGCACATCCTTCTCTGTTTAAGCAGCCAAACTATGGAACTCTTTACCCCCCAACATAAGATCCACAGATAACCTTATCTTCAGAAAACTACTCAAGAATTGGCTGTTCCCCACATAAACACTATACGCAAACATAAATATACAGCATGTTCCTCTGTATAGAAGCATTTATTTGGACTATAGATCTGTACCTATATATGTGTATTGCTTTGTATAAACATGTGAAATAATTATGTTTTTAAAAATATAAATATTTGAAAGTTCCGGTTAACAAATGTACATATTACTGATATATACATGTTAAAAACATAGAATAATGTAACTAAGTGACTGCATAAATAAGTAAATCTTTTATCATAACTGTTATCTACAATTTCTTCACTATTTAATTACAAAAAAATAAATATATTTATTACTTTTCTTCTAATTCAACATACCCAATAACTACCTTATTTCTCACCTGTTGGACTTGGCCCTTTGTGCAGGGTCATCCCTGAACATTTTCCCTTCCTCCTGTATTTTTTCTGAGCTGTTGTTGGTGGTTTTAGGACTCTAGCACTGATAAGCAGCGGTAAAGTGACCAAAGTGCATATGCTCTGTGTGTAAATTGTTGTAATGGATAGTGACTCCATGATTATTTGATTTACTTGTCAGACCCTAGTACAGTGCACCATGTGTGCCCAGGGCCTGTAAATCAAATGCTGCTGGTGGGCTTGCAGCACTGGTTGTGCCACCCACAGAAGCAGCTTGTAAAATATGGCTCAGGCCTGCTATTGCAGAGCCGCTGTGCTGTCTGGGACTGCCATGTTGACTTGGTAAGTGCACCCACTTACCAGTCCCTAAACCTTCCCTTTTCTACATGTTAGCCACCCCTAAGGTAGGCCCTAGGGCAGGGTGCATTGTATGTGATACGTAGATGTGAAGGACATCTAACATGGGCTTCAATTGGAATTCCATAGAGCATAATATCAAGCCCATTATCGCTGTTTTAGCTGCAGTTTTTCTGCCGCTAAAGCGGCAATAATGTCTTGATACTATGCCCCTCAGTTCCTTCCTGCCACTCTTGTTCTCCATAGTATGTGGCAGGGCAAGACTCTGCCTTCAAGTGTCGCTCCCGTTCCACCAAAGACCTGGTCCAGATTCAACTCGATGTCCCTGGTCCATCAGTAGTGCCTTTTAAGGGACCATGCTGCACATCTTTGACATGCTTCCGGCTACCTCTGGTACACCTTTGGGCCCCCAGGATCTGCAGGCACTCCAACGTCAAGTTACTGCCAGCAGTTTACCCCTTGTTGCCATCTTAGCCCATTGAATGCACTTTGGGTTTTGTATTGGCATCAGGACCATCGCTGAAATCAGCACTGGCACCACCGCAACCGGAGGACGAACCACAACCAATACATTTTTTTAAATTGTTTTAATTAACAGCACATTTATCGCAGTACACAGCTGTTCCTGGAATGCCTAACACATTAATACTATTGCACAATATGGTGATAAGGTGATTGTTAATTCCTTACTACAATTAGAATACCCTACAGAGGGTGGTGATAATTTCAGCATCTACTGCGCCGACTACACCTACGTGTAGAAATAATAGAACGTGCAGAAATAGTAGAAAAAAAAGAAACACAAACATGATCAATTCGAGAGCTCTGAGATTCCCTAAAAGCACGCTGTAGTGTTTGGAAATGCTTCATGTTTCGTTGCTGTGTGTAATACGCCCCGGTTTATTATAAAGACATGTAAAAGTAAGAAAACTGGAAGATAGATGATTTGTAATACCGGTCCCCGACCTGCACGCCACAGGTGACAGTGACAGTGTTTGTGAAAATGAGTTGGATGATTGGTCGTGACCAGGGGGTGAAGTAGTGCCAACTTGGTTTATCTAGCTGGAGCGGGGCATGGCATTGCTTCTCGTGTGTGGAGCAATGTAGGAGCAGTGGTGGGGCAACCATGGCACCATGGGATGATGAGGTACAACAGATGCATGTGGGTGACGTGCCACTTGCTCAAGGACGCTTTCATCCGATTTGGCTTCCAATTTAACACCTTGACTGCTAAGGCAATTCCCGTTGGGTGCTGATATTTTTTAAATCCCATTGATCATGACGAGCTCACCTTGTCATGAGCACAGCTCCAGTGTGCCTCATGACGAGCTGAGCTCGTCATGAGCCTCGAAGAGGTTAAGTAAAAATGTTTCCCATCACTCACCGCCCATGCAGGAGTCGTCTGAGGGTGTGTGTCTGGCCCTGGTCTACGTCATTTAGACACACAGCCAGCATTGGAGGCCTGGGGAGGGGGGAAGGGGGGAGTGGGTGGCAGGAGATTTACATGCCATTACGATACTGCTTTTAAACAGGTCAAAGGCCAGATCGATGAAGCGATGTACATGTTTATCACCCAGCTCTTCGGGGTGCCGTCCCAACAAGCAAGATTCAGGAGTGGAAGTGAGGTTGTGTGCAGACATGTTGGCCACCATTGCGGTAACCTTCGTCTATGTTGGTTGCAGTTATGTGCATGCCCAACCATGTGAAATAAATCTGCATTTTGTTACTTGCATCTGGGGCATTCTGGAGCCGGAAACGTGCTGGATACACCTTGAGGAGAGGTAAGTGTGGTGTATGTAATTAAACTATGTGAAGCGGAACCACCCTTCATCATCTGGAGGGTGCAAGCCCAGGCAGCATTAAGTGGTTGTTGTACCACCTCTTTCCATCTGGACGTGCTTTCGTGTCGTGGTCAGCCGGGGGGCTGTTAAGCTCAGTGTATGAGGTTGTGATGGCGTGTTGAGTGCTAGTGGCAGACACAGTGGGGCAGATTTATGAAGGCCCTGCGCCGCCGGTGCGTCACTTTTTCCCATGTTAAAAGTGACGCACCGGCGGCGCAAGGCCTTCATAAATCTGCCCCAGTGTATTCAGTATCTGACAAGTAGGTGCATCAGCATCCCCAGTGTTCCACGTCTCGTGAATCCCACATTGAAGACCACGGTATGCCAAGAACCGCCTGGTGCTCAGTCCATATGGGTCCACCGTACCCTAGAACGGCATTAGCATGCCCTCATTGTAAAGGTCACCTACTTATGTGAGCTCCACTTTGCCATTTGGGATTCAGCACTACTGCGCCGGGTGGTTCAGCGCTTTGGCCCAACTACTTGGAGCAATCGATGGAAAATATGGGAGTGGGGGGCCTTTGGCTGTATGTACCTACACCAGCAGGTATGCGCTACCACCATCTGTCTGAACTGGTGTCTCTGGCGGGAAGCAGGATCATACAGCCAGGTATCACTGCTCATGCCCTGCAAAACTGCACACACTAGTAAAGTTTCAGGATGTTGTGGTGTGAAAAAGCAGCCTATCTCTAACGAATAACAAGGCTGCTCGGCGCAAGACGCCTCTATTTTGGTAACTAATATTGAAGTGAATTAAAGAGGCTGGCGCTGGACCTGGAAGGCAAGAACTGGTTTATTACTCCAGAGGAGAACACATCAATTCGGACACACCGAATGTCTTTGGGAGGTGTTCTAACAACTTCTCCACTGCTCAGTCTTTTATACACAATACAGTCAGTTTATTGATGGTCAAACATCCTAGGAATTCCCGCCCCTCAGCAGGTTCTCACATGATCCCAACAGTTATCGTCCCCCACCCGGATCAAACCAATGATCGATATCTCGCAGCTGGACATTCCGACAGGATCTGTAAATGCGTGGGATCGGTCAGATCTAAGGGTTTATGCTAGTGATTAGATCAGGCGCTTCTGTTCATACAACAAGTCTTGCCATGTGGGGGCAATAAACTATGTCCGCAAGGGTTGGTTTAGTGCCTGGGACCGGATCGAGTGGCCAGGTGCGGTCAGGGGGTTATCGGAAGGGCCTGCTCGTGTGCGGAGGATGAAAGGACAAAGTGGTTTGGGGAGGAAAGTGGCTCCGGGGCTTCGTCACGAGGACAAGGTTTTACGACCTTTGCGTTTGGTCATGCTAAGTCAGGGCGCTGGGGATGATTGCGAGGTCAGGGTGAATCGTAGGTGACTCGCAAAGCACGAGATGGCCGCGGTGCCTGAAATGGGTGCCGCTTACGTGCATACAGTGGCTCTTGTTAAGCAAGATGGCGCCGGCGATGTTCACGTCTGTCGATTATATTTCGACAGTGGTGTGCACATCCACACCATTGGCCATTGTAATTGCGTGGCCGCATAGTAGAGCTCAAAATGATGTGCTCCAAATTCGCCCTCACTAAGTTAGTGTTGTAATGTGGTCAGGGCAACCTGGTGATGGCCCAAGCTACATATCAATTCTAGTAGCAGGCCAGGTAGTTCATGAAAGAAGCTCATAGGAAGCCGGATGGGAAGGGCCACAAAGAAGTACAGCAATCGAGGAAAGACCACATTTTAGAAATTGATTCCCGACCTAATGTGGACAAGGGGAGCGAGCGCCAGATGGGCAAGGATTGGCATATGGAGCTCACAGCTTTGTCAAAGTTTCCCTCCTTAAGATCCCTCTCATGTGGTATATTTGTATGCTTAAGTATTTGAAAGTATCATAGCACCATTGCATACAGGTCCATGGGGGTTCCATCCGGGACTCAATCGGTCTGTGCACTGGGTGAAACACACACGATTTATGCCTATCACACATAAACCAGAGAAAACAAAAAATGCATCCAAAATCTGCTTTTGGCCTGGGCGCAACGCTTTTACTCCCGCAGGAAGACCAAGGCATCGTCAGCCTTTAGCAATATTATGTGGTACGTGTAACGTTCATGGGTACCCCAGTCTTGTCAGTTGGCAAAGCTGGAAGGCATGGGGCAGGCCCGGACTGGCCGTTGCAGGCACGTGCAATCCCCCGGTGGGCCGCATGGGTGGGGGCTGGTTTTGGGCCATGGGGGGGGGGGGGGGGGCGTTTGTGTTACAGGGCTGTTGTTGCAGCATGGATGCAAAATCGGCCCTGCAACAAAATGGGTCGAAAACTGGCCCTGGCAAAGAGAGCTGTCGCCACCATCCCCCCCCCCCCCACCCACCCCCGGGGGGTGAGCACTTTGCCAGGGCCTGTTTTGGTTCCCAGTTCGGCAATGGCGAAAAAATGACAAGGGACAACGGACAGCCCTGTCTTGTACCCCTGCAGATGTTAACCCTATCCCTCAAAAGAGGCTGAGCGGTTCCATCATATGGTCCCCAAGGAAGCACTCAGTTTTTTCATTAACTGTACCAAAGAGTATCAGGTGGGAAATCAGCTCTTTACCTGGCATTTATTCATCCCTGAGAATCCAGCAGCGTATTTTGAATTTTGAATTTACAGAAATTTATATAGCGCACGTATACCACGCGGTTTCTTGGCGCTTGGAGGATGCTTAACCCATGGCTGGGGTGGCGGGATTACTGAGGTGGGAAAGCGTGAGAAAAAAGGAAGGTCTTAAGTGCCCTGCGGAATTCGAGATAGGAAGAATAGATCTAATGTGAAGGGGGAGAGAGTTCCAAAAAGTAGGGGCAAGGACAGTGAATTTCAGGCCCCCAGATTTCTTTTTCTTGAACCGGGGGACAGAAAGAAAAAATTTAGTGGAGGAGCGGAGTTCTCTGTTGGGGCAATAAGTACTAACGGCGGAGGAGATGAACTCAGGGGCTGTTCCCGCCAAGGCCTGAAATGTAGTGCAGCCCAATTTAAAGAGAGCCCGTTCCTTGATAGGCAGCCAATGTAGGAATTGGAGTAGGGGGGTGATGTGATGGAATCTGGGCAGGCCATAAATCAGGCGGGCGGCCTGATTTTGGACTAACTGAAGGCGATGAAAGGCATATGCAGGACCGCCGTTGTATACAATGTTCCCGTAGTCCAGCTGGGACAGGACCATCGCCATCAAAATTAATTTAAGGGCAGGGACAGAGAACAACCGGGAAATTTTCCGTATCGTGCGGAGAGCAAAGAAACAAGAAGAGACAACAGAACTAATCTGAGAATGGGGAGTGAAGTGTTTATTGAGTAAAATCCCTAGGGTTTTTACAGAGGGGGAAGGTGTGGTGGAGGTGCCCAGGGAGGGAGGCCAAACGTTAGGGGACCAGGGACTGGGAGTACTACCAGTGACGACAAGTTCAGTCTTGTCCGGGTTTAATTTCAAATGGTTGCCGTTCATCCAATCACTGATGAACAGCATGACAGACTGGAAGTTGAGTATACTGGTAGGGGAGTGTGACAGATGGAAAATGAGTTGGAGGTCATCGGCATAGTTATACACGGTGACCTCCATTTGCTGAAGTGCGAAAATAAATGGGAAAATGTAAAGATTAAATAATAAAGGAGAGAGTCCGGTGTGGTGTTCCCCAGGGTTCCTCTCTAAGTGAGGGGGGGCAGTGAATTCAGCCAGGTGGACGGCCTGAGAGCGATCTCTTAGAAAGGAGCTGATCCAAGCCAGGGCAGGGCCCTCGATGCCCGCCGCCTTGACACGGGTGAAGAGGATGGAATGGTCAACCGTGTCAAAGGCGGCGGAGAGATCTAAAAGGACGAGGGCCTGGGGAGTGTTGGTGTCTAGCCCCTCTCTAAGGTCGTCCATCACAGAAATACCCACCTTCTCGGTGGAGTGCCGGGGGCGGAAGCCGGCCTGCCGGGAAGCAAATCCCCCACTCTCCTCCACAAAGGCACCTAGGACATGGGTGACATGGGCCTCCAGGACCTTAGCCAAAAAGGGGAGGACGGAGATGGGATGATAATTAGAGGGGGAGGCAGGGTCGGCCCCAGGTTTTTTTAAAAGGGGGATGACAATGGCAGTTTTATGAAGGGCTGGAACAATCCCCTGTTCAAGGGAATTGTTAAGGAAGGTGAGGGGGGAAGGTAGCAGCTCGTAAAGAGCCTGCGAAGAATGCGCGCCGGGGCAATATCCACGGGGATCCAGATTTAACACGGACCAGTAGGGAGAGAAAGGTGTCTCTAGTCAGGGGGGGTAGATGAGTCAAGCAAGAGGTAGGGGGGGAGGCTGGGGATCACAAAAAATAGGGGAGGGAGCGGAATCCCAGCCTTGATAAGGGCAACTTTCTCAACGAAAAAGTTATTGAGAGAGTTGCACAACAGCTGGATGGAGGGATTTTGGAAGAAGCTCTATCAGAAGAAGACAGTTCCCGGACTATAGCAAATATTTCCCTGGACTGGTTCTCTGCAACAAGAACTCTCCCTGAGAAATAGGCTGTTTTAGCAAGGAGGATATCGTTTTTATATTCTTTGAGGATAGAAGTGTAACGGGATTTCAAGAGGGGACAATAGGCACACCTCCAGGCTCTCTCAGCTTGACGCGCCTCCAGTTTTTTTACCTTAAGGGCGGGAGAGAACCATTTGTTTGCGTCATGGGCGCGTTTGACTGTTACACGTTTCAAAGGAGCAGCTTGATCGCAAGCCCTCAGGAGCCAGCTGTTCAGAGCATTCAGCTGCCTGGATGGCGTGAGATCAGCCAGGTCAGGGTCAGAAGCTGATAAGGAGGAACAGAGGACTGGAATGTCAACTCTGTTCCAATTCCTCGCCCAGGTGTGCTTAGAGAATGGGGTAGTGGGAGAGATACTAAGATCCAAAGAGAAAGAGATCTAAAAATGATCCGACCAAGAACAAGACTGGACAGAAAGAGCGGATACCAAAGTATTAATGGTCCAGATTTGATCTAAAGTGTGGCCATGTATTTGGGTGGGGGAAAGGACACGAGAAACAAAGTTCAGACTAAGGAGAAGTTCAGTGAAGTTGCGGGAAACCACATCTTCCGCTGGATCATTGGGCCAGAAGTTAAAATCCCCGAGAAGCAGGACCGAAGAATTGTTAATTGCCAAGGTTCCTAAAAGATCAGAAAGAGCAGGGAGGAAACGAGGGCAAGACTGAGGGGGGTGATAGACAAGGACACACGTTAGAGGGACCTGGGAAAAGGTGGAGCGAATGATCAGGCAGTCCGCCATGGGTAAGGAAGGGAAAGGAAGTATTTGAAAACGGAGGTCCGCCCGGACAACCAAGGAAACTCCACCACCTGCTCGGCCCTCCGGTCGGTCGGCCCTGAGGATGACATAGGGGGGGAGAAGGGCAGATAACACACTGGGGAGAGAGTCAGAATTGTTTGAGACCTGGTTCCGCACTAAGTGGTGTTTGACTGCCGATCTGGTATTAAGTAGAAAGGCTGAAAGATGGGGTGACGCAAGTGGCAAAGGAGAGGTAGGAGGGGACCCGGGGAAAGCCAGAGAAAGGGAGGGGAGGGAAGGATTTATGACAGGAAAAATAACAGAGGAAGGGGAGCGAGCTAGACCGAGTTCACTAATCCGTGCGCGAATGGCTGTTTGGGGGAGCCACTGTACCTGTAACGCCAGTAGTTGTGGAGTGGAATATGAGTAAAAACGGGCAGGGTGGGGGGCCCCTAGCCCCGGTCGGCCGCGGACGGGCGCAGACTGGCTTGCCTTTGGCGCGCACGCGTCCACTGCGCGTTCGCATTGGGCGGTGTTTTATGAGACTCAAGGCGCGATGACTAGTGCGCTGCCCTGAGAGTCCCGCAGCCTCACCCAAAATGGCGCCCGCTACCCCGTCAGCCCTCCGGAGCAATCGGCATATGGATTCAAGCAAGCCGGGCCGAAGAAGGCTGTGATGCCAGAAACCGGTCCCCGGAAGCTTGTTTCCTTCCCAGTATAAGAATTGGCTTGGCAGTTTGGTTTGCCCTGTTCCCATCATGCACTGGGACAGGAACAGACTAATTTGCATATAGCCAGGTTCTAAGCTGGGATGGTGCAGTGAGCTAAAAAACGGTGATGGATTAAAACTATGATCTCTTGACTTGGTAAGAGTATTCTGCATCATTCAGAAGCTCTGTCCATCACCACCCCCCTTTTCCAAAATCGGTTTTATCCACACTATGTGTGGGAGGGTATACTCAGACGTGAGTCCCTTGCTCATTGCACCATCTGGATTCAAGCAAGCCGGGCCGAAGAAGGCTGTGATGCCAGAAACCGGTCCCCGGAAGCTTGTTTCCTTCCCAGTATAAGAATTGGCTTGGTAGTTTGGTTTGCCCTGTTCCCATCATGCACTGGGACAGGAACAGACTAATTTGCATATAGCCAGGTTCTGAGCTGGGATGGTGCAGTGAGCTAAAAAACGGTGATGGATTAAAACTATGATCTCTTGACTTGGTAAGAGTATTCTGCATCATTCAGAAGCTCTGTCCATCACCACCCCCCTTTTCCAAAATCGGTTTTATCCACACTATGTGTGGGAGGGTATACTCAGACGTGAGTCCCTTGCTCATTGCACCATCTGGATTCAAGCAAGCCGGGCCGAAGAAGGCTGTGATGCCAGAAACCGGTCCCCGGAAGCTTGTTTCCTTCCCAGTATAAGAATTGGCTTGGTAGTTTGGTTTGCCCTGTTCCCATCATGCACTGGGACAGGAACAGACTAATTTGCATATAGCCAGGTTCTGAGCTGGGATGGTGCAGTGAGCTAAAAAACGGTGATGGATTAAAACTATGATCTCTTGACTTGGTAAGAGTATTCTGCATCATTCAGAAGCTCTGTCCATCACCACCCCCCTTTTCCAAAATCGGGGACCCGGGGAAAGCCAGAGAAAGGGAGGGGAGGGAAGGATTTATGACAGGAAAAATAACAGAGGAAGGGGAGCGAGCTAGACCGAGTTCACTAATCCGTGCGCGAATGGCTGTTTGGGGGAGCCACTGTACCTGTAACGCCAGTAGTTGTGGAGTGGAATATGAGTAAAAACGGGCAGGGTGGGGGGCCCCTTGCCCCGGTCGGCCGCGGACGGGCGCAGACTGGCTTGCCTTTGGCGCGCACGCGTCCACTGCGCGTTCGCATTGGGCGGTGTTTTATGAGACTCAAGGCGCGATGACTAGTGCGCTGCCCTGAGAGTCCCGCAGCCTCACCCAAAATGGCGCCCGCTACCCCGTCAGCCCTCCGGAGCAATCGGCACACAGCTGTGCCGGACCGGGGCTAGGGGAGCGGGAAGGAGCGAGGGAGGCGATCAGCAAACGAACAGGTAAAGTGCAGTTTTTAATAAAAGCTAGTCTTTAAAATTAAAATCTTTAAAAACTAGTAGTCAGGCAAAGATAAATACAAAAGATTCGCAGGGCATTCCCACACGCGAGCACAGCTGCCACAAACCCACTGCCACTGGGTCTTTGGCATCCGCTGCGCGTTCGCATGGGGCGGTGTTTTATGAGACTCAAGGCGCGATGACTAGTGCGCTGCCCTGAGAGCCCCGCAGCCTCACCCAAAATGGTGCCCGCTACCCTGTCATCCCTCCGGAGCAATCGGCACACAGCCGTGCCGGACCGGGGCTAGGGGAGCGGGAAGGAGCGAGGGAGGCGATCAGCAAACGAACAGGTAAAGTGCAGTTTTTAATAAAAGCTAGTCTTTAAAATTAAAATCTTTAAAAACTAGTAGTCAGGCAAAAATAAATACAAAAGATTTGCTGGGCATTCCCACACGCGAGCACAGCTGCCACGAACCCACTGCCACTGGGTCTTTGGCGTCCGCTGCGCGTTCGCATTGGGCGGTGTTTTATGAGACTCAAGGCGCGATGACTAGTGCGCTGCCCTGAGAGCCCCGCAGCCTCACCCAAAATGGCGTCCGCTACCCCGTCAGCCCTCCGGAGCAATCGGCACACAGCGGTGCCGGACCGGGGCTAGGGGAGCGGGAAGGAGCGAGGGAGGCGATCAGCAAACGAACAGGTAAAGTGCAGTTTTTAATAAAAGCTAGTCTTTAAAATTAAAATCTTTAAAAACTAGTAGTCAGGCAAAGATAAATACAAAAGATTCGCAGGGCATTCCCACACGCGAGCACAGCTGCCACAAACCCACTGCCACTGGGTCTTTGGCATCCGCTGCGCGTTCGCATGGGGCGGTGTTTTATGAGACTCAAGGCGCGATGACTAGTGCGCTGCCCTGAGAGCCCCGCAGCCTCACCCAAAATGGTGCCCGCTACCCTGTCATCCCTCCGGAGCAATCGGCACACAGCCGTGCCGGACCGGGGCTAGGGGAGCGGGAAGGAGCGAGGGAGGCGATCAGCAAACGAACAGGTAAAGTGCAGTTTTTAATAAAAGCTAGTCTTTAAAATTAAAATCTTTAAAAACTAGTAGTCAGGCAAAAATAAATACAAAAGATTTGCTGGGCATTCCCACACGCGAGCACAGCTGCCACGAACCCACTGCCACTGGGTCTTTGGCGTCCGCTGCGCGTTCGCATGGGGCGGTGTTTTATGAGACTCAAGGCGCGATGACTAGTGCGCTGCCCTGAGAGCCCCGCAGCCTCACCCAAAATGGCGTCCGCTACCCCGTCAGCCCTCCGGAGCAATCGGCACACAGCGGTGCCGGACCGGGGCTAGGGGAGCGGGAAGGAGCAAGGGAGGCGATCAGCAAACGAACAGGTAAAGTGCAGTTTTTAATAAAAGCTAGTCTTTAAAATTAAAATCTTTAAAAACTAGTAGTCAGGCAAAGATAAATACAAAAGATTCGCAGGGCATTCCCACACGCGATCACAGCTGCCACGAACCCACTGCCACTGGGTCTTTGGCATCAGTGTAGAAACAGATCATCTCTCGGTGGCTAGTTCTCCACATTAAGATCTTCTTTGCAATGGTAAGAAACAGCCTGTAGAAACAGATCATCTCTCGGTGGCTAGTTCTCCACATTAAGATCTTCTTTGCAATGGTAAGAAACAGCCTGTAGAAGGTCTAAGGGCTCACTCCATGTGCGCCAAGGCTGCTACCACTGGGATGACGTGAAATGCCGGTCGTGGATATCTGTCAGGCAGCTACGTGGGCATCAGTATATACATTCATGAAGTACTACTATCCTTAACAGCAATGTCCGTCAAGATAGGCATTTTACCTGTTCAGTCCTGCAGGACTTTTTACTGTGACCAATTCCACAGTCCCACCACCTTGGAGGTAGCGCTTTGGTGTCTATTCACAAGCTGAGGAATCTGCAGTTAAAAGTATCCATCAGAAGAACAAGTTACCTACCTTTGGTAATGCTTTCTGTTGGATACTCTAACCACAGATTGCTGACCATTCTTACACCACCACCCACCGTGTCTGTGGTATGGTCACTGGAAAGATTCCATCTGCACTACGGTTCAGTCAATTTGCTGATGGACACTGCATCTGAAGCCCTGTTTACGCACAAAACTGACATCAGCATGCACGGTGGTGCTTATATGCAGCTCTGTTCATAACTTCTGGAGATGCATGGCGTTTATGTGACTTCACAGGGCACCAACTACCGGCATGCAGGAACACTGCTTTCGAGTTTTCTGAGTCCACTCTAGCACCTGGGTAAATTCACAAGGTAAGGGACCTGTAGTTTGGTAACGCTCTTTCTTGTAGATAGTCTACCTAAGGTAAGTAACTTGTTCTTGTTATTCTTGTTGAAATACGCACTTGCACGTTTTTGTAGTCTATAGGCCTAACAACACAAGGTCTTTTGTCTCCACCAGTCTGACACTAATCTGGTATAATACCTACACGGGGCATAGCATAAGAATGCACCAGGTCTGTACAGTGACCAGTTTGTCAGCCAGATGCTTGACAAAATAAGAATAACTTATATGAACGTGAGCTGTCAGAACATATATCTAGAGAAGTGCTTCATGAATTGCTAATTGGTGCTTTTTGCCATCTCACCACGTACTAGCCTCTTTTACAATTACATGTCTCCTGTAAATAGTTCATGGTGTTGCTAACACTAAGACAAGGCTACGCTGGTGTGCACAAGCCCAGTATCCAGCACAGTAGGTAAGTATAAGATATTCTGGGTGTGCACAAGCCCAGTATCCAGCACAGTAGGTAAGTATAAGATATTCTACCATATTTATGGGGACATCACAGCTCAGTATATGGTTAATGGCACTATAACTATAATTATATGAATCAGTGCTTAATTTGAGCAGGTGCTTTCAGGTGCTCAGCACCGGCACTTCTTTCACAGGGCCAGGGCTACAATTTCTGACCTTGCACGTGGTGGTCTCAATATTAATTGTTCGAATTCAAAATAAAAAGAATAACATAAATAGCATGGTGACTGGATGGTAAATGTTCATAGACAGGCCAGCATATGCCTGTCCAGGCAGGCATGATTGTGTATCACCACGTTAGTGATGATGTCATCACGCCGATCACAAATCCAAGAAGTCATCGACAAACTATGTCTTGCATTCTATTCCCCGAGTCTGCTGCATCCTGCCACTTATCGGGTAAGACAAGCGGTACACGATTTCACGTAGGAGCGTCGAACCACACAAACCCTAATTATCAAAGGGGGACCAGAATCAGGATATTAGGTTCAAAAGGGATAGAGATCACCAATAATCATCCGCTTTTGCTTAGCAAGGATACACGTCTGGCCATTTTTAGAATCAGTGAGTGGGCCAGCAACCTTGTATGCCACGAATGATAGTGAGTGACGCCCTCTTTAATTTTCATCCCTAACCAGAAGAATCTATCCTCACCTTCCATCACCAGGCCGAAGGATCCTTTTAGATTCAGCTAACCATCCGCCTGCTTGAACAATGATGCAGAGTATACAACGCAATCCCAGTAAAGGAATGGGAAGCTTTTGATCCCTACTGCCCGAGAAGCATACTCTCAGGGTCATATTAGTACTCAACGTTGCCATAGAAAGGTTTCCAATTGATTACATGTGTATTATTTTCTTATCTTATACATTCTGTTGAGAGTACACAAAATAATTTTTCTTGATAAAGATGGTGATATAGGGGTCCATCAAAACATGTTGACGCTTTACTGAAAAGTACACAATCTGTCAGATGGCTAGACCAAAGAGTATTTCAGAAATTGGACAATACCTCGCACTAGCCTTGCAAAGTCTTTTCTTACGGATGTGTACACCACTGATGACATAGGGTAGTGTGTCTTGTGATATGTACTCTCTCTCCTTTTTAAAAAAAAATTATTATTGTTTTTTATAAGATGTAATTAGGCCTGTCTTAATATTTTGACACAGTTAGTTGTATGTTAGATATAGATGATTTGATGCATAATTGTCTTTTAGACTATATGTATATTTTAACTAATTTTTATCAATAAATTGATTTTGTACTTTTCTACATCTGATGTTGTCAGGATTATCTATTAGGAATATATGGTCTCACTTCCAATTAATGTGGATGATATGAGTGACTAAGAATGAGTGGAACAGATTGATTGAATACGTGATATTTTCTCCAAAGGATATAACTTTTTGTGATACCTTGATATATTACCCTATTCCTTTAGATAGAAGGGGGTTCCTCTTTATTGTTAAATAAAATATGCACCCTGCCACTGCCTGAGCCTAACCCTCCCATTGGATAATTTAACTGGGGGCTGGCTCATGACGGAGTTGAGGCAAGGAAGCTGCGAGAGCGCATTTGGAACTTGGGAGTGAGGGCTCTTGAGGAAGAATAAACAAAAGTAAGTGTGGACTTTCCACTTGCTGTGTAGCCAGAGTAGCATACCCTGCAGCCCTGCATTGCTTCTAACCTCAACGTGCTCGATGCGGCTGTGGCCCAACACAACTTTTGTGCGCCTGTAGAATCTGTGCGCTGCACCCCATCATGGTAATTGCTGAGCGTGCGCGAGTCCAGTAGGCACCACAGCCTTACTTACTGGCATTGACAGCACTATGGCTGGGGACAATGCCTGTGCTGGAGCAGGCAGGGTCACAGCAAGCTGAGCAGTGGATGCCGATGCCGTCGCCATCCCTGGACCTACTAATTACAGGCAGCACTAGCAGTGACATGACCTGCTATGCTCAAGCAGCCGTCTGTTCTGCAAATAACCCAGTTATATTGCACTGATTAATATATGCAAAAAAAGCATTTTCATTTGGTGTACATTTTGTTTTTGCACTCGGTGTAGGTAAGGAAGTAAAACACATGTCATCTTCCTCTTCTTTAGAAAGACAACTAGAAAACGCAGAGTTCGAAGTAGCAGGGACATGTACAGGTTGACGACAGGGGTCACAGGCGGCAGCAGTGTTAGAGATGTGAGAGCAGGAGTACAGAACAGAAAGAAACAACATGAGAGAGATAAGACGGAGCTAAGTAGAAGAAAAGGAGAGCAAATCAGATACAAAGAGAAAGCAGCCATGATGTGAAGAAGAGAGCATTAAGAAAAGAGAAGATAGAATGAAAGGATGTAGAGTACAGGACAGAGGAAAAAAAGCAGATAAATGATTAAAAAGGAGACACAGCTAAACACTGCTAGAATAGTGATAGTAAAGAGCCAAGATCGAGGGGAGAGAGAGCAGAGCATGGATAAATGTGAAGAGGAAAAAGGGCAGGGGTAGAATGAACAGAGGGCAAATCAGAAATACAGGGAATAAGGTAACACACCGGGTGTGACAAAGATAATAGAAAACAATTAGAGAGGTGAGAGGATAGACTCTTGGAGCAAAAACTTAGGGGACAGACAACAGATAAAGGTAAGAAGACAGAGACAGAGGCAGTGAGAGTGTTGAAAGTGGGGCTCGCCGGAGGAAGAAGTGAGCTGTGGCCTCCTTGGCAAAATTTTCAGCACCTGCACTTCTTTTTTTTTTTACAAATTAAGCACTGATATGAATGAACAAGCATTGGCAAAGCCAGATTTTCTACCCCTGGCAAACCTGCTTTTTAATACTTTTCTTAGTGTTTTCAAACATGTACTCAGCAACTTAGGTGTTTTTATTTGGAAAAACAGTAAAAAATCGACCTACGAAAATAATTTTAAAATATGTGAAGAGATTGCAGGGACTGTGTGACCCACTGACTCCGGCACCCGACATGTACTACTTTTTAAGCCGAGGTACCCATGTGCAGGTGCAAAATGCCATAATTCACTGTAAAGAGAGAAAGTGGCAGAAGTGGAATAACTCAATGCCCCATGCTCTGTGATGAGGTGGGTGGAAGAAAAATGTAAATCGCTCTCGAACAGATCAATGGATGCAGAGGTTGGAACGTAAGCTCATCTATGTTTAATGGCACTAATAAGCAGCCCAGTGTCCGTTTTCTAGGTAAATATGTCAATATAACTTGACTGTACAAGGAAAACAGGCATGCACTATCCAGTTTACAGCCAGCTATTATTATCAGGGCAGTATAAAATAGAATTAAGAACAGCTCAGAAGGACACTACGAGTTTGATGATTCACGAGTCTTTCTTCTCTGCAATCTTTGGCTTGGAAGCTTATATTAAGCAAAGCTTTTGTCCACCGCAAAGGAATTGTACTTTGTGAGTGCCTGAAAGGCAGTAGCAGAATCTGAATCATTAATGACAAAATAAGGGATGAATAGTGCCGATCCTTTGTCCCCTACCCATCTTCATGGAAAAGCACAGGGACAGCTTTTTTTTTAAGCTCCTATCAAGTAGAACATTCCAAAAACTGTCCTAAAATTAAACATATTGTCAACACTTTGAACATCTTTTCTTCAACTGTTCAATTTGTGGAACGATTGTGGATCGGTCAAAGTGCTGGCATAATCAAACAAGCATTGGCAAAGCCAACAGTTTCGTTGCAAGTCTGTAATTTTATAAAACGTTTTTGCAAGCATATACAGTATTTAGAAAAAACACCTGAGAAACATAGGAACATTAAAAATAATAAAGCATGGTCCAGCCACACCAGCCCTTACACTTTCAGACACCTGTGCGCATTTGATCAAGCAAAATGCTAACACTCCCAGTGCACGTATGAGGTGTGCTGACCAATTGCACCATGCTGTATGCTGTGGCAGTGGCAGTTAAAAAGTGGAAGACTTTTCAACAGTGCTATTGACGAAGAGGACTTGCTGAAAGCCTTTCCATGTATAAATTAATATGGGATAAAGCACCCCTACTGTACATTGTGACTTTCAATATCCTTATAAAGGATTCCATGACCATATATAGGAACGAGTCTGAAGGCCAGGTTCCTTAATAAGTTAATGGAACACAGAGGTGTCTTGCAATATCCTTATTAATGACAGCAAGGGGTACCTTATTCATTATAATACATGGTCACACCATCAAGTTTCCCACAAATTAAATCCTTGGTGTGTAGCTATTTCAAATGAAAGAAATTTGCAGACACGAAGAATAAAAATCGAATAGCTAGTGTAAAACTAAGCACCACAGGAAAGTTGTTTGATGCAAAAAGATATTTAAATCCGTTCAATACAAGTCAGTTAAAAAAAAAAGGGCGCCATAGCTCGGAATGTGTAGAGGCGTGGCTTGGATGCCGAGGCAGAGAGCAGCGTGAGCGCCGGGCTCCGCTAAGGAACCCCGCATTTCTCCTGAACTATTGACCCCTAGGCCCCCCCACGTATCAACTGGGGATGGGAAGCCAGAGGGGAGCTGACCCGGAGTGTTTTCGCCTCACAGGACGGCGTAACTCAAGATATCGGAGTGGTTCCCTGGGCTGCGCTAGTGGTTGTCGGCGGCCTCAAAATGGCGGCGCTGCATCATCGGGAGGCTCCTGGACCTTGCCGCGGGTTAAAGGCGCTGCCGCACTGGACTGGGTGTCTCGGCTCGCGGGGTGGAGCGGCGCAGGCAGCAAGTGGCGGAGAACCGCTGTGGCAGCGGAGACGATCCGCCTTGTGTGAAAGCCCAGGGCCGCTGCGCTGAGACCTGCTGCTCCGGCCGGTTTCGCGGAGCGGATCGGCCCCGGTCGGGAGACGGCGTCTGGAGTGCAGCAGGAATAGCGGCTGTGGGGCAGGGGCGGCCGGCATTGACGGGTGCTTTGGTGCCATTGCGAGGGCTCAGACTATTGCTTTGGAGGCCCCGGGCCCCGCCCCCCTCCCCCCTCCTCTGAGAATATGCAGGAATACCGGAAGCCATTGTGGCGGCAGCTGGGACCCGGTGGCTGGCCGCGGAGCAAGAGCTGGCTGACCCAGGCCTAGTTGGGGCAGGCCGCGGATACTAGAGCTGCGGACCGAGGAGGCGGCTGGGCGGCCCTGGGGAGTCACGGGCAGAGATTCGGAAGACAGCGACTAGTAGCTGTGCCCTTTGCCGGCAGCCAAAGAGAGGTGAGAGCGGCCCGGCCTGGAGACATTGGGGTGAGCCTTGAGGAGGCGGAGAAGACTTGGGTGGCGGCGTGGAGGCCCATACCCAGATGAAACTGGACTCCATCCCATTCTGCGGATCCATGCCTGGAGCGCACTATTGTAACTGGGAACTCTACTGGAAGTGGTGACGATGACCCTGGAGGCTCTGTAGCGGGCTGGCTGTTGGACCACTGCGACAATGGGGGCCTGTTGTGGAACCATGAGTCAATATGCTTTGAGCTACTGAGAGAGGCACAGCCTACAAGCTCGGGAGGCCTTTAGATTGAGTGGGCCTGCTGCTGTTGCTCTGCCGGGTCCTACACTGATGGCACAGGGAGATAGAGGCGATGGCCGGTGAAGCGGATAGGAGTGATTTTAACGGGGGATGGGTTGAGTGGCGGAGAGACGCTTCGTTGACTCCTTTGGCCTGGAATTAACCCTCATACCCACCTGCTGTATCTCGGACACTCCAGCGTTGCGGGCCCTTCGGGTGGGTTCTGGCGGCCGACGCTATGGGCAAGCCCCGAGGGAGAAAGGAGGAGGACCACCCATCCCTCCGACGCCGCGTCCTCACCACAGGCTGAGCAGGAAACGCGCGGCTTATCTCAAGAACTGGGGCTGCAGCAACAACTCGATAAGATCCTGGCTGCCATTGCGGACTCTCACACGGCCCTACAGCAGGACATTGCGCAAGTGGCGACGGGGCTGGGCCTTCTGCGGGCTGATCATTCGAAATTATCGGACAGGGTGAAACATGTGGAGGAAGCGGTTCAGGAGTTTGCGCCTGCACAGACTGCACTGGCTGCAAAGGTGGCGGATGCTTTGGACCGGATTGCAGTGCTAGAAAAGCGCGCTGAAGACGCGGAAGGGAGGAACAAGCGGAATAACATCCGAGTGGTGGGCCTACCGGAAAAGACAGGGGGATCAGACATGGTGGGTTACCTCTAAGACTGGCTGAGAACGGTGGTGGCCCCCGAGGGTTTATCTGCCTTCTACACTCTGGAACGCGCGCACGGTGTTCCTACAAGGCCTCCACAGCAGGGGCGCCCTCCCCGGCCGGCGGTGGCGCGCCTGTTGCATTTCAAGGACAGAGACTTGCTCCTTCAGAAGGCTCGTACGGAAGGCCCATTCCAGGTCGCAAATAGTAAGGTCACTCTGTTCCCAGACTATTCCTTTGAAACTCAGCGGCGTCGCGCGTCCTTCCAGGCAGTCAAGAAGGAACTGCGAGCAGAGGGGATCCAATAGTCCCTATTCTTCCTGGCCAAATTGCGTATAATCCTGGATGGGAAAACCTACTATCTGAAAGAAACAGGTTAGTATCAGATTCCTTACCTTAGAATATCCCCAGGCGTCAGACTGGATCCGGAAATTTTTGTGTAGCAGTACCCTTGCGCGTCTGTAGGCGTCGTCTGCGGCTCCGCGTCCGTCATCGGCGTCGTGAGCGCCGTGATGACGTCGTCAGAGTACTTAGACGCCGCCTCCGCGTGCTGACCTCAGTTCTTCTTTTTTCCGCGCCAGCAGCGCAGATCTGGAAAAAGTGGTATCTTAGTAATTTGTTTACTAAACTTATTACGATCCCTGTTGATCATTTTTTGAGTCTTCGACTCCGAACGGTGCCGGTAGGGTTGCCAGGTTTTAAGCCCTGTGAGGACTGCGACCGACTGATGTCGGTCACTGACCCTCACCGCCGGTGCCTCCACTGTCTCGGCGTCGACCACGACGACAAGACCTGTTCGGACTGCCGGGCCCTGACTTCGAAAGCTAGGCGGGTGCGGTCCCGCAAGCGGCTCGAGCTCCGGCAGTCTGCCCGCGCCGCGAGATGTCCCGGTCCAGACGGAGGTCGAGGGACCGGTCGCGGGGTCGGAGCCATCATAGCTCCGGGAGTCGACATCACTCCTCAGGTTCGAAGTCGTCAGGTAAGCACAAGAAGTCGAAGAGACGTCATCGCTCATCCGACTCCCCCCCGACGCTCGCACGGCGCGGCCGGGGTTTCGGGTGATACCGCCCATGCGGCTCCGTCGGAGTCGCGGGCATCGCATCCTGCCCCATACCCTCCGGTCCCTGGGCAGCACGCGACGTCAGAGGAGATAAAGCACTTCCTCATGGCTATAAGGTCCCTCACTCCTCCGGCGGGTTCCGCGGCGCCTTCGGGCCCAGCGGACCCGTCTGGGGGCCCTAGCGGGTCGGGGGCTTCGGCCCCGACGCCGGCGGGTGCTTCGGCCCCACTGGATCGGCTTCTGGATCCGGGTCGTCGCTGGTTGACCTGACGACCTCACTGGTGCCGGTCCCTCAGGTGTCACCTCCGGCGCCGTCTTCAGGCGGCGCCGTCCCCGATGCCTCCCTCGATCCAGTTCCGGCGCCGGTCTTGACATCGATTGGGGAGTTTTACTTCAATGAACCGGCCCCATCAATTGACAACCCTGAGTATCAGGAGATGGGTGATGAGGAGTATTAGGAGGCATCTGAGGACCCTCTGACTCAGGAGTGTCAGTCCCAGGAGGACTGGACAGGTGGACTTGGGGATGCCAGTGGTCTGGACACCTCGCCAGACACTGGTTTTGTCTCACCTCCTACCGTGGCTACGGAGGAGGTGGCAACCTACAGTGTGGTGTTGACGCGGGCGGCCAAGGCCTTGGGCCTTGGGCCTTGAGCTCCCCGTCGTGGCCGTGAGGACTAACCTCCTCACTGAGGTCCTTAAACCGCAGTCAAGCTCGGCTGAGCCTCTGCTGCCATTTAATGAGGCCTTGACCGACGTTCTTTTGGCACTTGGTCCAGGCCCGCTACAGGTTCGCCTGTAGATAGGAACATGGCCAGACACCACCGCCTGGCCCTGGGCGACCCTTGTTTCCTGTCCACCCACCCCACCCCCGAGAGCCTGATTATCCAAGCTTCAAATTCCCAGACTGCATTCCCGTCGGCTATGCCTGACAGGGAATCCAAGACGTATGAGCAGTATGGCAAAAAGGTATTCTCCTCCCTGAGTCTGGGACTGCGGTCTTACAACACCACATGCCTCTTGGGCCGCTACACCCACTCTCTGTGGGACATGGTCGCGGACGTGCTGCCAGAATGCCCGTTGGAGGTACGGGCTAAACTCGGCCAGGCCCTTGTGGAAGGGCGGGATGCGGCACGGTATTCTATCCGGTGTGGGCTGGATACCACCGACTCACTGGGCAGAGCGATGGCAACGACGGTGGCGATTCGTCGCCACGCCTGGTTGAGGTCTGCCAACTTCTCGGCCGATGTCCAGAATACCCTCATGGACATGCCGTTTGATGGCCGTCGCATTTTTGGCGACAAGGCAGACCATGCGCTTGAGCGATTTAAGGACTCCAGGGCTACGGCCAGGTCCTTGGGCCTCTCGGCACGCGCCAATAAACTGGTGCCTTTCGCTCCTTTCGTGGCCAAGGAAGGGGCGCCCCCAAACGTGCTGCCAGCCACGCACCGCAGACTAACATCCAATGCGGTGGTGGCCGTGGAAACCGCCGTGGCGGCGGTCGGGGACAACGGCGAGGCCAGTCCACACCTTCCCCCGCAGCATCCGCCTCAAAATCCTCCTAGTCCGTGCTTTCAGGCCCATGTGACGCCAGTGGGGGGCAGGGTTCGCCATCACCTCCTCCACTGGCGCACTGTCACATTGGACAGGTGGGTGCTGCAAATCGTCCGAAGGGGCTACTCCCTCCCCTTCGAGGCGACCCCTCCAGCCATGCCACCGCAATACCACCGCGTATCGGGGGATCATTTGCGACTTCTGCAGGAGGAAGTTACGGCCCTCTTGGCCAAAGGGGCCATCGAGCGCGTTCCTGGGCCAGAAAGAGGGTGTGGTTGCTACTCCCACTACTTTCTGATACCCAGGAAGGGCAAAGGGGGCCTACGCCCTATCTTGGATCTACGGAACGTCAACGGCTTCCTCCGGAAGGAGAAGTTCAAAATGCGGACACTGGCTCAGGTTTTAGCTGCCCTGGACCCAGGAGACTGGATGGTAGCTATGGACTTGCAGGACGCTTATTTCCACATCCCCGTCCTGCCAGCCCACCGGCGCTACCTGCGGTTCACGGTTGACCACGAGCACTTTCAGTTTACGGTGTTCCCCTTCGGCCTTACCAGCGCCCCACGGGTGTTCACGAAGGTGATGGCGGTGGTCGCAGCTCATCTGCGCAGGTTAGGGGTTTCAGTCTTCCCCTACCTCGACGACTGGTTGTTGAAGGCGGGCTCGCCCCAAACAGTCGTCAGCCACCTCCAGACGACAGCAGACCTCCTGCACCAGCTGGGGTTTTCCATCAATGTGCCGAAGTCACACCTGTGCCCCTCTCAGAAGCTCCTCTTCATCGGAGCGGTTCTCGACTCAGCGCAGTTTCGGGTTTATCCTCCCGAACAACGGGTTCGGGATATATTCAGGCTCTGATTCCACTCTTTTAGCCTTTATCCCGGGTCTCAGTCAGGTTGACGCTGCAGCTTCTGGGACTGATGGCCTCCTGCATCCTTCTGGTGCATCACGCCCGGTGGCAGGTGCGGGCTCTGCAGTGGGACCTGAAGTTTTAGTGGGCCCAGCATCAGGGCAACCTATCCGACCATGTCCTGATCTCGGAGGGCACTGCGAGACAGCTGCAGTGGTGGCTCACGGACCGCGATTGGGTCAGCGGCAGATCCCTCTCCCTACCCCAACCAGAGCACGTGGTTGTGACGGACGCGTCTCTCCAGGGCTGGGGAGGCGGAGATCAGAGGCCTCTGGTCTCTGGCAGAGTCCCGGCTCCACATCAACCTTTTGGAGCTGCGGGCGATTCGTCTAGCACTAAAGGCATTCCTCCCCTCTGTCTGGGGGAGTGTAGTGCAGGTGTTCACGGACAACACCACCGCCATGTGGTACTGCAACAAACAGGGCGGGGTGGGGTCATGGACCCTCTTTCCAAGAGGCTCTGCGCCTTTGGCAGTGGCTGGGCTAGCAGGGTGTGACCCTGGTGGTTCAACACCTGGCAGGTTCTCTGAACGCCAGGGCGGACGAACTCAGCCATCGGTGCATGATGGATCACAAATGGCGTCTGAACTCGGAAATGGCGCAAGGTCTCTTTCTGTAATGGGGAGAGCCTTGGTTAGATCTATTCGCCACAGAAGAGAACGCACAATGTCATCAATTCTGCTCGTTGGAATGTCCAAGGCAGCACTCGCTCGGAGACGCCTTTGGTCGCGAGTGGCGTTGCGGTCTGTTGTACGCCTTTCCGCCTATACCAGATCAAACGCGACCGGGCCCAAGTCATCCTTGTGGCTCCGGACTGGGAACGAAGGTACTGGTATCCCGAGCTACTCAGTATGTCAGTCGATCCCCCGGACCTTCTGTCGCAGCAGCAGGGGACGGTCCTCGACCCGAACCTGTCCAGTCTCCACCTCCATGCTTGGAGATTGAGCGGCGACAGTTGAGGCCATTTGAATTGCCTCCTGAAGTCTGTAATCTCATTCTGGCAGCCAGGCGTCCCTCCACAAAGTCGGTATACGCCTGCAGGTGGAAGAAATTTGTGGCATGGTGCACAGCAAAGGCTGTGGATCCTCTCTCTGCCCCTCTTTCTGAAGTTCTTTTCTTCCTTCTTTCTTTTGCCCAGCATGTCTCTGCTCTGGGCACTATCAAGGGCTACCTTTCTGTCCTTTCAGCCTTTTTAAGGCTGCCTGATCAACCTTCTTTGTTCAAGTCCCCTATTGTAACTCGTTTTCTGAAGGGCATCACACACATGTTCCCTCCTGTTCCATTTGTGATGCCTCAGTGGGACTTGAACCTTGTCCTTACCTTTCTGATGTGTGCTCCCTTTGAGCCACTTCACAACTGTCCTCTCCGCCTTCTTACTCTGAAGACTGCTTTCCTGGTTGCCATCACCTCTGCCAGGAGAGTGAGTGAGCTCCAGGCTCTTTCACCCAAACCCCCTTTCCTTTCTGTCCATCCGGACAAGATTGTGTTGCAGACTAGACCATCTTTCCTGCCCAAGGTTGTCACGGCATTCCACATCGGGCAGTCTATCACCTTGCCCACCTTCTTTCCGCCACCGCATCCCTCTAAAGAGGAAGAGCGGCTCCATCGTCTGGACCCAAAACGTGCGATTTTGTTCTATCTAGATCACACACGCCAGTTGTGGTGCCCGGATAATTTGTGCTATTTGGGCTCATGGTGACTGTTGTCTACCGCCATCTCAGTATATATTCTTGAATCCTTTATTTCAGCCTTATGTGTGCCTATTTGTAGGGTTTACCTATTGGCTTTGGCAGGATTCTGTGCCTTCTTTGCCTCTTTTCGGGCCTAGAGGCCTAAACTAGAGAGACGCCATCTTTGTTCTTGCCTCTGCTGATTGAGGCGCTTGCAGGCCAAAGGTAATGTTTAGAGTTCAGCCTGTTATGTGCTAGAGAGGAGCCAGTGAAAACTGGTTCTTATCGAAGGAATGTGTTTGTCTCTTAGGCCTAGACGCAAACCGCAAGTGGCCACTGCGGTTGCGCAGAGAGCCTTGGAGCTGGCACAGAAATTCGGTGGGAGGCAGCTTTCTGTTGGAAATTTCCATGGGAAGAGAGCACTCTATATTACTGAAGTGAAGAGAAGTCAGCAGTCAGTTGGTTTTCGGAGCTGGAGTGGTCAGATGGTCTTTGGAGCTGAAGCAGTCAGATGGTGTTCGGATGGTTCTTGGAGCAGTCAGTTGATCTTTGGAGTTGGAACTGTCAACTTGAGCTGCCAGTTTGTCAGAATGTATTGAAGCAGTTGCCAGTCAGATGGAAGAGTTGAAGCTGCCAGTTGGAGCTTTTGGAGCAGTTGAACCAGTGGAGTGAAGTTAGCACGTTGGTGATGGTGCAGGAGAGAGAGAGAGTCCTGATTCCACCAGAGAGAGAGGAACAGACAGTTGGACCCTTCTTAACAGGGTGAGGTATTCTTAGTTAGTTTGCAACATATAATTTATCATTCATCCCCCTTTTTGCTTTCTAGGTGAAGTAACTCTTTCCTTTACTTTTCAGGCTATGCTTAGACTGTTAGGTGCGAATATGATTTCATAATGCAATGTTTTCTTTGTCTTGTCATTCTATCATTGTGTAATAAAGGGACCCCAGTTCTTAATGAATGTATTTGAGTATTATTACTATGATAGAGTTAACCTTTCTTCGAGCCAGATGCTGATGAACAGAAGGATGGGACATTCCCTTCTGAGAAGGTAACTGTTGACGGGGGAGAGTGTGGGTCGAATCATTCTATAATTCTTGAATGTCAGAATCAATTCTTGCAACAATTCATATGAGATAGATACTTCCAGTAGATATTAGGTACTTAGGAGATTCCCCAATAGAGAGAGAGAGAGAGAGAGGTATTAATAGGATCGTGGGGACACGTAAAAGAGAGATCGCTCAAGATAGGGCGTTAATGAGAACACCAATTGTGATTGGTGTGTAATGAGATTGCTCAGGATAGGGCATTAGTGAGAACACCAATTGTGGATGGTGTGGTAGAGTGTGCTGCTCCCCGAGAAGTAAGGGGGTAGAGTAGTCCAGTCTGGATTGTCGTGGGGCTACGAGTGGGGACACTATAAAGCAGCTGCTCCCCGACACGAGAGGGGGTAGACCAACCCGAGCCAGATTGCTATGGGGTTGTACAGGTAAGATAATAGGATGTAGGATGGAATTCCGTAGTTTCTCTAGGATTTAGTAGTATATTAGTTGTATAAGCTTGTATGTATTGTGGGTTCCCCATTCCCAGGTAAGTACACCAGGTACTGTTGTAAATAGGGACTGGGAAGGGATGGAGTTACGTGATGACTGGGTTTGTGGTGTTTGGGTGAGCTGCTAACTTGGTCAGAAAATCCGGTCACTACACCAGTTCTGGGTGGATGACCAACTCTTTATTGGTTACGTGGGCGCTAAGAAGGGACGGGCGGTGCACAAGAGGACCATCTCTCGGTGGGTCGTCTTGTGTATCAAGGCTTGTTACTCCTTGGCAAGGAAGGAGCCTCCTGTTGGGCTGAGGGCCCATTCCACTCGGGCCACGGCGGCTAGCACTGCCCTGGGCCGGGTAGTCCCCTTGCAGGACATCTGTCAGGCAGCTACGTGGGCATCGCTGCACACGTTTGCAAGACACTACTGCCTGGACAGTCAAGTGCGGAGGGATGGCTTCTTTGGCTGTTCCGTCCTCCAGGACTTTCTGGTGTGATTATTGGTTCGCAGACCCACCACCGGGGTTGGTATTGCTGGGGTATCTATTCTAAGGTAAGGAATCTAATACTAACCTGTTTCTTTCAGATGAACAAGTTACTTACCTTCGGTAACGATATATCTGTAAGAAACAGTAGTTAGTATTAGATTCCTTACCGTCCCACCCATCCTCCCCGTTCTGCGAACCGATATCTAGGGTTAAGGTCATCCCCTTTCAGGGCCCTAGTTTCAATGGCACCAGTGTTGGTTTTTAACATGGCTCTGCGTTTCTAGCGCGGAAAAGCTGTGTCTAAGAACTGACGTCAGCACACGGAGGCGGCGTCTAAGTACTCCGACGACGTCATCACAGCGCCCACGACGATGACGACGGACACGGAGCCGCAGACGACGCCTACCGACGCGCAAGGGTACTGCTACGCAAAAATTTCCGGATCCAGTCTGATGTCTGGGGATATTCTAAGGTAAGGAATCTAATACTAACCTGTTTCTTTCAGATAGTAGGTTTTCCCATCCAGGATTATACACAATTTGGCAGGAAGAATAGGGAGTATTGGATCCCCTCTGCTCGCAGTTCCTTCTTGACTGCCTGGAAGGACGCGTGACGCCGCTGAGTTTCAAAGGAATAGTCTGGGAACAGAGTGACCTTACTATTTGCGACCTGGAATGGGCCTTCCGTACGAGCCTTCTGAAGGAGCAAGTCTCTGTCCTTGAAATGCAACAGGCGCGCCACCGCCGGCCGGGGAGGGCGCCCCTGCTGTGGAGGCCTTGTAGGAAGGTAAGGAATCTAATACTAACTACTGTTTCTTACAGATATATTGTTACCGAAGGTAAGTAACTTGTTCTTCATGACACGCCGGAAGATGCGTGGACTTGGCTGGAATCCTACAGAGCTGGCAAAGATGGACCTGAGCGGGAGGCACGGGAGTTGGTATTTGGAGTCCCAGCCCCGTAGATCACAGCATGTAGGACGCCGACGGAGGGGATTGCGGAAACCGTCGACCTCACAAACAGAGTTAGAGCACAGAGTGGCACTAGAAGCTGTAACGGCGATATCTGGAGACTTGCTGAGGACTTCGCCGAGAGGCTCAGACCTGGATACTGACAAGGGTCAATCGGAGACGGACTCTTTGGCATCTGACAGTGCACATCTACTGCTGGTCATACCGGGAACGGCGGATGGACTGCTGGATGAGTAAACTCTGTATCCTACATGGAGGTGGGGGGTCTGGTATGATTGGATGTGGACAAGTGAATATTGGGGTGGACTCACTGTGAAGCTGTCTAGATATTTTCTTGGGTTACAGATGTACCAGTGCAATGCCTACGTAGACTGGGAACGTGGAATTGTGCGGGGCAGTGGGGTGGTTATGGCTCTTGGGGGACTCCTGTGGCGGTAATTGGGTGCTGCATTGACTATCTACGGGTTACTTGCTAGGCTCTATCCAGCCCCCACCGGATGGTTCCCAGTTAGACAGCCTTAGCGAAAGTTGGGTTGATACGTTAGTGCCTGTTCTTGGGGGGGAGGGCGATACTGTGGGAGGGGCGGGATTGTTGGGGGAAGGGACTGGTTTGAATGGGGGGAGACACCTGCTGGTGTGTCTAGGGGGTATCGAAGAGTTCTTGAGTTTTTTGTGCCTGTACTATGGGTCCATTACCTGATGTGAAATGTGTGACTTGGAACTTGCGGGGGTTGCACTCCATGCAGCGCAGATATAAAGTCCATTCTTACTTGGTGCGCAGGGGCGTGCAGATAGAACTTCTACAGGACGCACACTTGACTGGGGCAGAGGGGCTGGCACTGCAGTGCAGGTGGCGGGGTAGCTTTATTACACCACTTATTCAGCTTTCACGCGAGGGTGTTGATCTGGGTTAGAGCTTGGGTCCCCCTTTCAGATGACTGATCAGCTAATAGACTCAGAGGGTCGCTATGTGGCGGTTAGGGGGAGCCTACATGGACGTGAGGTGACCCTCTGCAGTATTTATGCCCCTAACGTGGAGATGGCGCCCTTCTCCGAGCGCTTATCTGATGCCCTGGCGGTTTATTTTACAAGCCCGGTATTGATGGGTGGAGACTTTACTTCCATCGTAGATGTGGTTATGGATTGATCCCACCCCCCGCTACCGGGCGCCCCGACTGGCAAAGATTAGGGCCCAATGGCAGGATCATTGGGGTTTTGTGGATGTTTGGCGAGCGTAACACCTGGCTGAACGGGATTACTCTTACTTCTCCGCTTTACATGATCTGCATGTGCGACTTGACGCGGTTTTGTGTAGCCCCGGTCTGGCTGCTATGGTAGCTAATAGTGAGTATTTATCACGCACCATCTCGGACCACAATCCACTGCTAGTGAGTTTCTGCTGGACTGCGGAGCGCTCTGCTGTCCCGACCTGGAGGTTGCGCCCGGAGCTGTTGGAAGATCCTGTCGTCCGCGCCGAGCTGGGTAGGGGGATTGAGACATACTTTGCTGAGAACGAAGGAACGGCTACGACAATGGCCTTGGAGTGGGATGCTTTCAAGGTGGTGACCCGAGGGTTTTGCATCACTAAATGGGTGGGAGTGAGGAAGCTCATACTGCAAGAAATAGAGACTGCAGAAACGTCCCTTAGGGATGCTGAGCATGCCCACTCCACTAACCATGAGGCGTGAGACACGACCCTGACCTCGAGGGAGTCCGTGGTAGTGGTAGTGGTTATTTGGCCCGTGCGCACGCGGAACGGGATAAGGTGGGCACCTTGCTGGCATGGTTGGCCAACCCCCTCCCTAGATGCGTCCCTGTGCTAGTGCTGACCTCCGCGTCGGGGAGACTGGAATATACGCAACATCAAATAAATGATCGGTTTTGTTCTTTCTATGCTGACTTATATACGAGCCACTTGCAAACCGGGGAGAGGGACATACAGGCGTTCTTGGGGGACTTTGAGCTGCCTACCGTGGAGGCGGAACAGGCATATTCCCTCGGTCAGGATATCTCGATTGCTGAAATTCGTTGTGCCATTAAACAGTTGGCGCGCAACAAAACTCCGGGTAGTGATGGGCTACCCATCGAGCTCTATTTGGCTTATATTGATGTCCTTACTATCAATGTATAAAGAAGCCAAGCGGTTGGGAGTGCTGCCGACCTCGACTAGGAAGGACATTATTATTCCCCTCCTTAAATCGGGAAAGGACCCTACGGACCCGGCAGTGTATCGGCCGTTATCTATGCTTACCACTGATTATAAGATTTTGAGTTGGGTGCTGGCTACTCGACTCCTCCCCTTTATGACGCGGTTGGTTCACCCTGATCAGGCTTGCTTCATCCCAGCTCGCAACACTGCTGGCAGCGTACGCAGGCTGATACGTATATTGAGTCGGGACTGTGGCGAGGAAGATCAGGCAATAGTCCTCTCGGTGGACATCGCAAAAGCATTTGACAGCTTGGAGTGGCCTTATTTTTTTTCAGTCATGAGAGCCTTCGGACTCTGGGAGGGATATGTCTGCTGGACTGAAATTTTATATGCCTCAGCGAGCGCCAGGGTGAGAGTGGGTAGGGTCATCTCCTCCTCGTACCCGGTTGGGCGTGGCACCAGACAGGGCTGCCCACTTTCCCCGTTATTTGACCTTGCCATCAAACTTCTGGCGATGCGAGCCAGAATAGGGAGGGAGTTCCAAGGCCTGAGGCTTTGCGGCCAGATACACTATATCTCGCTGTACGCGGATGATCTTTTGCTCTTCTTGAAAGATCCTGGAGAGGCGCTGGAGGGAGCGCGGGACCTGCTCTGCTGATTTGGAGATATATCAGGCTTGCGAGTCAACTGGGCAAAAACGTGTGTATTTCCAGTAGCTAGAGCGTGTGCCCAGCCTGTGCATCTGTCTGACGTGGCTTGGGAGCCCAGATGCCTCCCCTATCTAGGGACGCATATATATCATGCCCAGGAGGACTTACTTGACGGTAATATAGGCAGAGCAATAAGAGGTCTTAAGAGCAGTATGCAGTTCTGGGGAACCTTGCCGCTGTCGGTGGCGGGTCGGGTGGCACTGCTGAAAATGGTGGAACTTCCTCGGCTGCTATATTTTTTCCGGACCATACTTATACAAATACCTGTCGCGCTATTTCGGCAGCTCCTCTCGGTGGTGGGAGGCTTCATCTGGGGGATGGGAAGGTGCCGAATTGCATTGGATACCCTGCTACGGCTGAGAGCTTAGAGGGGCCTCGCTGTCCCCGAATTTGAACTATATTATCTGGCTGCACAGTTCCAGGGCCTTACTCAGGCAGTGGCACAGGAATTTCGAGGACCGGATCGGGAATTCGAACCGGATGTGCCGCGGCACGTACTATCATATGTGGTACTACATCAAAAGATACGGCTTGACGGACTATTGGTTGAGAAAGGTGCTTTGAGACATTGTTGGAAGCGATACCACAATAGAATTGGTGTGCAACGGCCCTATGCCCCAGAGATACCACTGGGAATTTGCACAGCACTGCCGCACGGGGAGGGACTGGTCTGTCCTTGCGGAGTGGGAGATGTTAGGGTTACAGATGGTAGGGGACTCGTTTGGGGATGGCGTACTATTGCCCTATAGCGCGTTGCAGGAGAGTTTTGGGCTCCCACGGGGCCATTTCTTAATACATGCGGCCCTAGTTGCTGCCATTCAAAAACATTGGGGCACTGGCCTTTTGGAGCCGCCAGTAAGCGAGGCATGCCAATATGTAGTGATGGCAGAGGGCACTTAGAAGGCGATCACCTGCTTATATAGGCGCATGCTTGGTGAGGGGCTGAAGCCATTACAGAAGCTGCAAGCGCAATGGGCAGTGGATATAGATAAAGGGATAACCGACTCGGCCTGGTCGCACATCCTTAAGAGTGCGTGGAAGGGGACTAGAAACACTAGATTCCAATTAATTAAATTTTTCATTTTACACAGAGCATATCTTACACCGGCAAAAATTAACCAATATTTGAAGGTAGATACTGCACAATGTCCCCGATGTAGGTTGGGGAACGCGGACCTAGTGCACATGCTGTGGGATTGCCCACAACTGGGCACATACTGGGAAGTGGTAGTCTACTTGCTTTGTAGGGTGACGGAGCGACAGATTACTCCGGATAAGGGGACCTGCTTGTTACATTGGTTTCCGCATACTAGCAAGACAAAATTGACAAGTAAGTTCTTGGGCTTGTTGCTTGCCAAGAGAGATATTACATCCCATTGGAAAGCCGCAGCAGGGCCTAACTACCTCAGATGGAGGGCTACATTGCTCACGTGGGTGAGCAGCGAGGGCACAGTTCTTTTACAGCAGGCGCATAGGTCCCACAATGACAAAGCACTAGAGTCGGCGCGAGCGTGTGACGCCCTTGTTACCGAACTGAAGGTGGTAGATGTAGAATCTGAGTCAGAGATGAGTGCTATAACTGGGGATGAGAACTAGTAGAATAACTATATAGATGACAATGGGAGGCGCGAGTAGCATCCTCATGCTTCCATGATAGTCATTATACTTAATAACGATGTAAAACTGACTACAGGTATGGACCCCATCAATGAATGGAATTGGCATTCTATCACACATAGCCTCATAGTTGATGCGCCGGCAGGAGGGAGGGCACAGGGAGGGGGAGTTGGGGAGGGGGGAGGGGGGGAGAATGTGAATGGATCTGATGCAAGAGCATTATGACAGGGATATATGACTTTGTGCTATTGTCCTGTACCTACCCTGATCGCTGATTCTGGTACGGGACTTTGGGACACTTGAGATGGTTTGTTAGCTAACTCTCCCGGGCAGTGGGGATAAGTGTCATGTAATTCCTTGACTGTATTGAAGAATCTGGTTTATGTAGACGTGCTCAGCCATTCTCATGTTTGTTTGTGTTGGAAAACAATAAAATGATTTAATAAATAAAATAAAAAATTGCTCGGAATGTGTAGAAACATGAAGAACGTTTCTAACTTTTCTATAATTGCCTGAGGAGTACAAAAGACAGCTATGTTACCATAAATGTCTGCTTTCTCTTTGCCACTGTACAGGTAGAAAAACAGAGCAGGAGCATAAAAAGCCACGTTTTGTTTCCGTTTTTAAAACAGCTGCTTTAATTGAGGTCTGCGATCTGCCTTTCCCCTCAGCTGTGGCAACAGGCATTGTGACATCAGAACTCAACTGTAATAAATTATTACAGTTGTGTGCTGATGTAATTTCTTTCTAATAGGGGCTGTGTGAGTCACAAGTCGCCAATTGTAAAGGAATTAGAGATGGGTTTCATACAAAGACTGCAGAATTACTTGTATTAAAACTACATATTTTTATTGTGAATATTTTAGGAATACCTGGAGGATGGTGATGCGTAATATATGTGGGATGGCCCTAAGCATAAGCAACTACATTGCCACATGAGTCTGAAAGTTTACTTTAGAGAATTAAGCAAATTTTGATTTACTGAAGCAATAAATGATTGATGCTGTTGAGTGGAATCCCGATTAGAGCAGCGGTGGCTCCTCTGTTATGGTGGAGGAGCGTCACCTCCCCTGCCAGCAGATGTACAACTTAAACCTCTTTTATTATCATTTTATTTTTTATTATCATTTTATTTTTCTTCACAGGGAGGAGTCTCGGGGATAGGGCCATTGCGATGACCGGAATGGAGGAGAAGTGGTGGGCACTGCTGCAAGTGTGCATGTGGGTTTGGCTGGCCATCTAAGGACGGCCAAACTGACACGCGCACTGAGGTGTCTCCAACCCTTGCTGCATTGCCTGGTTGAAGACTCTCTGGCAGCACAAATCCAGCCTGCTCAGGCCAATCCCGTTGCTTCTCTCATGCTGGCAGCAGCTTGTGAGCAGCATCTAGATTGGCCATAGGGGAGTCTGGGAGCCTGTGCTGCAGTGGACCCAGAGGAGCAGAAGAGTGGCGAGGCGACAGGTAAGGTAATTTATTTTTTTGTGTGTTATTGTCGTCCACCCCCTTCCTCCACCCTACCACTTTTCCCTGACACCAACCGCTACTGGATTGGAGACATGCCTTATCAGCTATAGTCTGAAAAGTGTATACAGAAATCAATGAGGCAGTCAAGAATGGATTCATCTATCCCCCATTCATTTGAAGTCTGCTTTCCCATGCAATTAAGCAGCTCTGTGGGTCGAAATACTGATCTACTTATGTATTGAGATCATAATGTAAACTCCTGATGTTTAGTAATGGCGCAGGTAATAATACATTTTCACTTACCTTGTCGACATTTCTCTTCTTGGTATGATGAATTCGATATATTTGTTGGGCTATATTTCAGTGATCGACATGCAACTGAAGAACATGGCTCTGTCATATGTAATGGGAATAACAAATCATTCTGTTAAGCCCTGCAATAGAAATAAAAGGCCACTAACATGTAAATGCCTCAATTTTTCCGATCACACACCTACATCGAGCATGGAGCGAATGCTGAGTTGAGCCTGCCTGATAAAATATAAGATGTCAGATAGCAAGAAGTCATCAAAAGAGATAAACTTCGAAATTGCAAAACGTGTCTGAATAAAATGTGCTTTTCTTATACTTGTATTTGTATTATAAAATAGTCAAAGAGAAAAGCGGCAAAAATATAAACAAATTATATAATTTAATGTTCAAAATATACATTTGGTTGTTGGCATTACGAGCGGCCTAGGGGCTTACGCAGCACATTTATTTCGCCTTGCTAATTCCTGGAGGACATTCTACATTGGTAGACTTTTTTTAGGGCTCGGACTCCTTCCCAGTGAAACTGGGAGGAGTTTGAGAACTAATGTTAAAGGAGAAAAAAAAGAAGAAGTATCTCCTAGGGCCTTGGAGAGAGAAATTCCAGACATTCCTTAGCGTTTTCTGTCATCTGGTCAGTGATTCGTCTTCCTTGTGTTTTCGTTTTAATAGGCTTGAAGTGATAGGGTAAATGTAGTTTAGTTCCGCCATTTTGGGCATATTTCGTGCGTGCTCGCGCTAAGAAGTACATAAATTATAATTAGGAGCTGTCAGCGTGCCTCCGTTAGTGAATCCAGATGGCCGGGCGCGTTCACAATTCTGCAGCTCTCAGCGCGCAGCTTCCTGAGAGGACCGTGATAACATGCCCATGGTAAACTAGAGCTACATTTCCCAAGTTTGTCGTGGACTGCGAGAGGTAACTACGTCGAAACAAAAGGAGCCGAGCACCCTTGGCGCCCAGGCGTAGGCGCATGCCTCCTTAAGGCGCTAGCTGGCTCAGGATACGGAGCAACCAAAACACACGGCGCTTCGGAAAGAATCCCGCGCAGCCCATTAAACGCTGCCGCCAGATAGCAAGGGCCGGTAATGAGGACTTTCGAACAGAAATCTAGTTTCCTGGCATGCGCTCAGACCGCAAGGGACGGGCCTGCACACTTTTCTGTTCCAGTTTCTTTCCGACATTTTCGCCAAATTGTCCATGCGAAATAAGCAGTATTTCCGAAAGGTGTTTTTGTTTATTTAACTGAAGAATTGGAAACTTCAGGACCAATTTATTTATAATTGCACAATCCATCACACAAATCAATATGATTCGTATACTCACACTTCTTAAGACATTTTTATTTCTCTGAAAGGGATTCCTGAGATGCACACTCGTAGAACTCTGCAGCGCGTTACAGAGCGGGTTTCTCCCTCCACATACTGTCTTGTAATTTAGTTTCGCATTGTACCTCGCTACATTCCTGCAGGTACGTACCCTCGGTTGAAGCTGTGCACTGAACATCTGATCTGAACAGAGCTTCTCCGACCTCCAGGACGTTTCTTGCAGCTTCGTGTAGACGGAGCCCAATATCCATCAGACACAACTACATTTTCCGGGTCTGTCTCACGAGAAAAGCAGGGCCATCAATTTGCAGTGATCTGGCTTGTGTCAGCCGCGGGGAAGCAGTTTTATTTGCAGGGCCGTGCGGTCCTGTGGGCGCAGTCTGCAGGAGGCCCCACATAGGCAGCGGTTGTCTGAAGCCCCCACTGCAGGTCGCGCAAGAAATCACTGTCCACACTTCTTCAAGGAGCAAGAAAGGCCACTTTATTTTAAGACAGGTGCATAATACATTTCTTGAACACATTCATTATTTATTTATATCATAAAATTCCAATCTACACATTATGCCTAAACTCCCTACCTAACAGAACCCGAAACTAACTCTTGACTAATACCCCCAGGATTACCCAACGAGCTACCCTTCAGGATGGCCAACCCGCTCCAGGCTGCCCACCCCACTAGCCAAAACCGCCTCCTAAAAGAACAAAGACACCTGTCCTAAAAGTGGCAAGGCCCGAAGACCAGAGCAGCGCCTAGAGCACCGTCAAGTAAAAACCTAACTAAGGAATAAAGGGAGGGAGGGTGGGGCAAAAAGAACCTCCCTTCCCTTGCCTCCCTCTAACGCCGTGCCCAACCGCCAGCCTGACTTCCCTTTAATACCTCCCCCCAATCAACCCCACCTGCTTAACTGATTCTCGCGCGAACACGCCCAGGGAGAGACCAGCTCGCGCCTGGCTCTCCCTGGGTCCCCCCTTATAGAGTGACCTCGGGGCCTCCCCAGGACACATCTGCAAACACAGTATCCCTCCCAGAACCAGCAAGGTAAAGCGCAATATCACAGCGCCTAGCGCTCCGAAGGAATGAATGACGCAGTTAACAGCGAGGCCGTGTATACGAGCACGAAGGGCGACAAGGCCGTGAGTAACGTCCAGACTGCTGTACGTGGAGAATAAGTGTTTTTAAAGAGAGAGCCGCCATAACAAAACGAATGCGACATGACATGGCCGCAATGCAAAATATACGGATATATCTTCAAACGGAGACTGCGTTTCAGCATTTGTAGTGAGTTAAAGGGTGCAGAATTAACAGCAATTATGGCGCAGTTCAAGGACTGCGCCTCGTGAGGAGAGGTAGCCCAGTTTCTACTATTCTCGCATTGTACATTTGGAGATCTCACAAAGCCATGTGACCTGGGGCAGGCTGATGTGTGGCCCCGCGACCACGTAAAAACTAAAGGCTTGGTTTAGAGTTTAGCCAATGATCTGCCTAGTTATAACTGCATTAGAATATCAGAGACTGTAATAAGGCAGGCAGGTTGCAAACAGAACACATAACCCCCCTGTAATATAAACGACCTAAATATAATCCAGCGACTGAAGCCGCACTAGTAAACATTAAATACATTTTTGCAAACAGCGTGCCCCTTATGTAAAGCGTGTAATAGAAGCACCCGTCATGCACAGCGCTGCAGCTACGTATGCACACTCTTTGAACTCTCAAAAGTAACTGACATACAACGAAATTCAATTCAAATACTTCTGTAACGAAATCCTGTATGAGCTGGCATCGCACCTTCTTCATCAAACAATGGAAAGGTGCATGCATGTTTACAGAAATAGAGTGGCAGTCTCATCGAACGTGGACCTATAGAGTATGGTGCTAAAATACAGTCAACGTTTGTAGACATCCGTGCAACTGACCACTGGTAAGAATGCATTATGAATACATCCGATGTTGCACGGATGTCTACAAACGTTGATATATATATATATATATATATATATATATATATATATATATATATATATATATATATATGTATATACATATATACACACACATTATGTAAATAATATATATATGCATGTCCACACAGCTGCATACCCACATACACAGTGCTTTTATTTAACAAAATGCAGTGGTATAAGCCTATAGGTCCTAGGGATCCGTAAATATGAACAAGACATCCCAGTCCCTGTGAAACATAGGTTTCATCATCATGATCGACAGCCGCTGCCATCTCTCTACTGTCCATTGGTTAATCAACATTCTATCCAGAGGTAAACACAATCTGTACATCCCAATTACAACCCGCGCCCACTCTCTGCTGCACCTACTGGAGAATAGCTTTAGCTATGTCTCCTTTCTATGGACTCAATGTGTGTTTTTTTACCAGTGCACATGATAGTTTCCAAAATTCTACATTTTTAAATGAGAAATTTAGTAACGCTTTGATTTTACGACGAACTCGTGCTTTATGAACGTGTCTTCATATTCACAGGGACGGGTGCGGTGCCACGTAGAACGTGAGCTATGCAGACATAAGTGCAGTGCCACCAACCTTGCAATGTTTAAGACACACGTGCTTGCAGCGCCACAAGGCTTCAAACGTGCAGACTTTACAAATGCATACAGTCGCAGGGCCGCCATACACTTCCAATTTTACAGACCCGCGTGCAGTACCACCACCACTAGCACTACCACTACCGGTACCACCACCAGTACTACCACTACCATTATTACCACCAGCAGTACTACCACTACCAGTACCACCACCAGTACCACCACTACCAGTACCACCACTACCAGTACTACCACCACCAGTACTACCACCACCAGTACTACCATTACCAGTACCACCACCTCCAGTACTACCAGTAACACCACCACCAGTACTACCACTACCAATACCACCACCACCACCACTACCAGTACTACCACTACCAGAACTACCAGTACCACTACCACCACCACCAGTACCACCATCACCAGTACTACCACCACCAGTACTACCAGTACCACCACCACCACCAGTACTACCACCACCAGTACCACCACCACCAGTACTACCAGTACTACAGGCACCAGTACTACCACTACCACCACCACCAGTACTACCAGTACCACGACCACCAGTACTACCACTACCAGTACTACCACTACCAGTACTACCACCACCAGTACTACCATTACCAGTACCACCACCTCCAGTACTACCAGTAACACCACCACCAGTACTACCACTACCAATACCACCACCACCACCACCACCACTACCAGTACTACCACTACCAGTACTACCAGTACCACTACCACCACCACCAGTACCACCATCACCAGTACTACCACCACCAGTACTACCAGTACCACCACCACCACCAGTACTACCACCACCAGTACCACCACCACCACCAGTACTACCAGTACTACAGGCACCAGTACTACCACTACCACCACCACCAGTACTACCAGTACCACGACCACCAGTACTACCACTACCAGTACTACCACTACCAATACCACTACCACCACCAGTACTACCACCACCAGTACCACCACCACCAGTACCACCACCACCAGTACTACCACTACCAGTACTACGGCCAGCAGTACCACCACCACCAATGCTACTGCTCACCACCAGCCATCAGTGCACAATTTCTACAGGCAGTCACGGCCATCAGTACATGCATCGATTGTTACACATCCACAATTAAGTATTGTAGCAATCTCAGTATGGTACACTTTAGTTTTAAACATATTCATGTAAAAACACAGCATGCCACCATTGCTACAATTATAATCTAACACACATAATTCCACTACACACCACATTAACACACTCCATAACACTTAGCAAAAATACATTACCATTTACAATGCCATTAGCTCAAACTCAAATAAATCCGAGCCCGATTGCATTTCTAATGCTTGTTTCCTAATGGGGAGGGCAGGACGGAAATTCACCTACACGCTATTGTGTGTCCAAGTTCCCAAAGGAACTTTGAGGTCAGGAGCCGGGGCCAGGCAGACCAGAGGGGCACATTCCGGAGTGAAATTCATGCAGACAGCTATGTTATTGTACCCAGGGAACAGAACAAGCTCTGTGATCTCTCGGTGTCACGTGATCCTCCTGCCTGTCTCGTGCTTCGTGCTGGGAGCAGCGCCTCCACTGTTCCTCTTCGTTCAACCAACCTCTGTGTTGCTCTAACTTTCCCCATTTCAGTCTAAATGAAGCATTCTTCCTTGTGATCTACATTGTGCTCTTACCCCTCTATGTCCCCCTGCTGCTCTTCGGGAAGTCCACACCCCAAAAGGGCAGCACAAGCAGGTCTAGGTCTAAAATTTGCCTGGCTATAGTATGACCAGGAAGGGGCAGGAAGCTAAATAGAAGAATCCTTTTTGGAGGAAAAGTGGCCGGCTGATCCTCATCCATGAAATAACTAGACATTAAAGGAGACGTGGACTTTTGTTCCCGGGGGTTGGGGCAAACAATGATGTGACCTGTCGATCTCAATCTATATCCAGGGTCGGATTGGGATTGCAATTAGGCCCGGGCAGCCCCAAACCCCCAAAAAAAGTGGCCCACATTCTCTGATTATGCCCTTTCATGGAACATCATTTGGTTAGTATCATTGGTCTCATTTTTTAGAGAAATGTTTTGTAACCTAACCATTTGAAAGCCTATAGACTCAGTAAGACTGGAGAAAACGAGAAGTACTGCATTTCGGCCAAGGGGGCGAGGTGAAATAAAAGGGCCCAAGGGCCACAATACCTGATCTGGCTAGGGTTGATACTGACTGTTTTTTACCGACATGCCCTGTATTGTAATTTCCAGGCCTGTGCGAAAATTCGGAAAATCACAGGAAGTATGTATTTTTTCCTCTGATCAGTATGTATTTTATACAGTCAACGTAAGGATGTGTTCTAAGTCTGCTTTACTCAACCCCGACTAATAGCTAAACTAAACAAAGACAGAGAGCATTCTTTATATAAAAATATCCATATTCTTTTTTAACATGGCTTTTCTATCATGCTCTTGCCCTTTCGGAATCAGAAAATAATGGCAATTCATACATGTTATCAAATTGCTTTTTACATAGGGTGAACTCTGTGCTAGTGAATTGGAGCTATTTACATGGACACCAGTTATACTACACAAGATCAAATTCATTTTTACTTCAGACGTTGGGAGATTAAGTGATTTACCCACAATCACACGATGTTGAGCCAACGCCGGGACTGTAACTTGGTTTCCCACTTCCAAAATACGCACACCCCCTCCAGGGCGACTTCTCTTACATCACTCCCTCCCCATCCTCAGGGCCATGGCCTCTCGGTGAAGGGCTCAAGAGAAAGGACCCAGCTACTGCTGCTCCAGTTGGGTCTAAGGTGTAGATGGCCCATAGCCAGAAAATCCTGCCCCCCCCCAGTGAGCCCCCTGCATACTCCCACCCCCATCCACCCACCATTGTCTGAATGTGATGGCCCATCAGTGGGCTAGGGGTCAGGGGCATGATTCTGGACTAAGCCAGTCCCACGGGGGTGCCGAGGTAAGAATGGCCCAACAAATGGAGCAATACCTGACCCCCAGTAATGCCGAATGTCGCACTTACCAGCGTAGGCCCGCCCACCATTGCCTGAAGAGCGATGGGCTGACATGGCAGGAATGAAGCATAGGCCCTTTAAAAACAGGCCCACATGTCACCCTTAGGCCCGACTGCCCACCTTCCCAATTCGACTGACCCGGTCTCTAATCTATTCGATATGACTGCCTTGCCCAATACTTTTATAAGTTTTAATAATTTGAGCATAAAGTATTACAATGATATTTCAGGAGCAGAGCATGGGAGTCGAAGTGAGATTATGCTTTACGTTTTCTGTCTCTGCAGTAGAGAGAGAGAGAAAGCGAGATATAGAGAGAGGCATTTATAAATGCAGTGGTTATACATCTAATCATCTTGTGAAACTGGACATCTCCACCCTTGAAATGAACCAACCATCATAACGAGAAAGACATGGCTACTTAAAAAGATGTAAAGATGACACAAATAGTTGGAGGAAGATTTAGTAATTTTCCTCCTCCTGAGAGTCGATTCTAGCTGCCAATTCTCCTGTCTCACGGTGTCACGCATGCAGTCAAATTTCCTTAGTCTACCCAATAATTTAGTTGCATCATGACCAGAGTACAAGAGACTGTAATAAAGCTACGGGTTAAGTGCCCACCACTGCGTATTAGCCTTCTCTTAGGATCCGGGGGAGGAACTTCTTAAGTTTGTGGAACTGAAATAAACACCACTTTCTCAAGGGCAATTACCTGGTCCTAGAGGAAGGTGATACAGTCAGTACTGGCAGCTAGTTACAAGCAAAGTAAATTCTCCCTCATAAACCAGAATTCAGTTATAAGTGAGAAACATTTTTCCAGCGGAACCAGAAGATGGCAAAAGGCCATCTCTCCACCAATCATCCCACAGTACAGGACAAGGCAGTTCAAGTGACCTGCCCCGCCCCCCACCCTGTAGCAACTCACAAACATCAACTATTTTCCCTGCCTAGAGCAGAAGGCAGTCATACCTTCGAATCTCTAACCACGCTGTGGTTCCTTGCTTATAAGTGCTGTGCTGCTGTGGCACTCTATACTGACTCCAAACTGACCCATGGTCTCAACTATGTTGAAAGTGATTCAAGGGGCGATGATTTAATAATCTTCACCTGGTTTGATTTAATATGTCATTTATTCTGATTATTCATATAATTTGATTTTGTTCCAGAGTGTGTATATTTTTATTTAAGATTGCGCTAATTCATGAGTGCGGTAGTTTGTCTGACAAGTAACATTGGAAAAGTCCTATGAAACTGGTGATACAAAAAAGTCCTTGTGTTAGATCCTCATTTGTCATTTTCATAATACAAAATTACTTCTTTGATATCATTATAGAGACCATAGTATAAAGCTAGTGTACATTACTCCAAATAATAATTGGTACTGAGAAAAGATTATTTATTCAAATCTTCCAGAATTATACAAGAGCAAGCAACATTTTCTCACCTTCAAGCCAGTCTCAAACTAGGAAGCTGGTAACTGGTCTCCATTAGTTTCGCACCTAAACAGAGATCTTGCACCCTAACTGTGAGTCCATTTCTCCAGGAGCCATGTCATAAGGCCTGCCACCACAGTGAACATTTACCTGTTCGAAACATAACTTTAATGTCCTAGTTCAGGCGTCTGAAAAAACCCCAGAGCCTTACCAGGTTATACAAGACGTAAAAGGTGATGCCTTTAACAGTCAGAACAACTGTGTCACACACTGCATACCACATCATGTGTGCCTTTTTCATATCCGCATGAAAAATCTCAATAATGCAATGTGCAAAACAACCCTGCACACTACCAGTACATATCTAAGTCACACAGAATCTCTAACATGACACTCACTTCTTCACACAGAAAACATACTAAACACTCATATGCATTTCATGCTTACCAATGCTCACTTTGCAATCATGCTTGCAGCAGACATAGCCAATCTCATCATAACCAAGAACCTTGACCCTGGTTCACACCAACCATGATGCTCTTCCTGGTTCCTCAAGACTATCGCCTGCAGAACACCGGCCAGCCTAACTAGAAAGGGGGGGGGGGGCAAGATGGCTGTCCATTGCTCAACATCTCTAACAAATTTTGGTGGCAACCACCCTTCGACTTCTAGGCCGTTCTACCCTGTCAACATTCTCTATTCGCCATACAGACCACCATGTTGTACCTTATCTACTGGTCATGCAACAATAACCCAACCTGTAGCACTGTGACATCTGACCCTGCCACTGTCTTCCTTGGCAACTTATGTTTCCCAGGCATTGCTCGAGGGGCTTTGCTTTCAGGGAGGCTTGAGTGCAACCCGCGCTCATGTGTTTAATCTTATTGTAGTGAACCGGGCCCAGAGAAGAGGTGACTGTGGTTGTCACGGAAGCAGCTTCGGGGATCAGCTTGTTACAATGTTTGTACATTGTTTCTAGAGCGCACTCCGGAAACAATTATCAAAGTATCTCTAAAGAGACGGACAGAGGCTATTAGCAACGTGCAGCTCTTGAGAAAATGCTCTGCTCGCACCTTAAATCCAGGGATTTATTGGACAACAGGGCAATCTGACAATGCCAGGACTGATCTGACAGGTCAGTGTGTCGGTGCTTTTTTTGCTGCTGTTGTTCTCTTTTATGATCTGGACTCCTGGTGGGCCGGTTTTTACTGTTGATGGATTTAATATCAGAGTAAACATTGCCTGCAGTAAGTACACATGTAAGTGGTCACCCATACCTTTGTAAAACAACTTGTAAAACAACTATACAGCGTGCCTACCCAAATTGCAAATGCAGGCTACTGTTTTAGTTGTCTGATTCAATAAGGGGGGCCACTTTTATTTTAGTGCCTGCACCTCTTTTCAGTCCCAGTACAACCCTGGGCAATACATCCACCAATACCAATAAGGATGTGTGCTTGAAACAACTCGCATAACCCAGACCATTCAGCTCATCATACTGTCTGTTGATTCCAAGGGATAATCCTGTACTTAATATGTTCCTCCATGATCTCCCCACTGCACTATCCAGACTGGAGGACCACGCGGTTATCGGCAGTGTGTTGTTTCCCCAATAGATTTACACTATATAAATAGCCCTATAGATAAGCATATCGAGTGGTTTTTGGGAAGCACAAACGTAACTGGAAAGAACAAAGTGCAGAAAAGATTAAGGAATGGGTAAGGATAATGGAGGGCAGAGATAAAGATGTTTTTATGGTGTAGGGGTGGGTAGAGGCAGAGGAGGTGAGGGTTTTTAAGGTTCAGGGTTGGGTAGAGATAAAGCGAGCGAAGGATTTTTTAAGGTTCAGGCACAGGTAGAGGTAAAGGGAAGTAAGACGTTTTTAGGGTTATGGGGTGGGAAGAGGTAAAGAAAGTAATGGATTTTAGCATTTATTGAGGGTAGAGGTAAAGGAAGGCTAGTTGTTAAAAAAACGGGGAGGAGGTCTTACCTCAAAGAAGAACACAGAAAAAAGGGGTGTGGGATTCACCATCCTAAAAACAAAGAAAAGTAAAACCGTATTTATTTGTCAATATTTTGATCACGATAATGTGCGCCATTTTGTGTGACTCATTTATAGAAGTGGTGACTGGGTAAGCAGCTAAGGGATATTACATGTTAGGTATACCTGCCAAACTATGGCATCCATCGTGTAACATCGTACTTGTGTCCATTAATTACAATAATTCTCCTATCAGAAAACCATATTAACAAATCAATTAGACAAAAACTCCACAGCAGCGGAAGAAAAATGCCAACACTGCCTTACCGCGGTAATTAACTGGATGGAAACAAATCATCTCAGATGCAATAGCTCAAAAACGGAAATCATGCTGTTTGGAAAATCCAACGCCTTCAAACCCACCCAATGGTGGCCCTCCAACTCAGACCCCCCGCCCACCACAGTAGACACTGCAAAAAACCTAGGTATAAAATTCGACCCCGCGCTATCCTTTCATAAATAGGCACTTACTATCGCAGGCATGTGCTTTCAAACTATAAAAACCTTGAGAAAATTATTTGACCTACTCCCACTGTATGCCAGGAAGACTGTAGCAGTGGCCCTGGTCCTGTCACGTTTGGACTACTGTAACAGTCTGTATGCAGGAACAAAAAAGACAATGGTAAAAAGACTGCAAGTAGTCCAAAACTCCGCCGCAAGGCTGGTACTTGGGCTCCCCAAGCGCTCTCCCTCGGCTGAAGTCCTAAAAAAATCTCCACTGGCTGCCAATCCACAAAAGGATCTTGTTCGAAGTCCTAACCATCACCTATAAAGTCATAAACGAAACAGGCCCAGAATATCTGAGAGGCAAAATCAGGCCCAACAACACTAAACGAACCCTGCGGTCCACATCAGAAAATTTACTCACCATCCCCAACTTCAAAATGAAAACCCGGTGAGGTAAAACCTTGGCAGCACTTGGTACTAAAACCTGGAACACCCTGCCTACTCAATTAAGGAACACCCACAACGAACTCACCTTCAGGAAGCTCCTCAAAACTTGGATCTTTGGTACTCCAGACCATCTAGTACTGTCGCTAACATGATCCTCTCCACCAGCTTCGTGATGTCCCCCTCTCTCTTTGCTTTCCCCTGTCAAACCTTCTTTTGATGTCCTAAAAAGCGCCAAGATGCTCCCTGGAGTGAACGTTGCGCTATACAAAAACCCTCTCATTCATTCATTCAATTAGAAACAACTAAACAAAAATTAAACCATTCTTAAATTAAAAATACTCCCAAATCTCCGACGTATAAATTTGGAGAGATTCTATACATTCATGTCATAATTTTCATAAAGCCCAAGTGGGTTAACTATAGGTAATTCAGCGCTCTACCCAGGTGATAAACCAACATTTCAAAATTCATCAGTCTTTAGCTAACCTTAATTATAAATGAATTCTTGAAGTTCTAGCTAGTCTCATCTGTACGCGTTTTACTTCATACAATTATGTCAAATTACATCAATCACATGATTATCAGATTGCTGCTACTTAGTACTTCATCGTACTTTATCCTCCACAAACAAAATTAAGAAAATGCATCAACAGAACAAATAATGACAATCAAATACAGGTATATACCTTAAGTGTCAGAGGAACAAGCAAGGAACCACAGCACACAGCATGGTTATTGATTCGAAGGTATAAGTGCTGTGCTGCTGGGGCACTCTATACTGACTCCAAATGGACCCAAGGTCTCAACTATGTTGAAAGTGATTCAAGGGCGATGATTTATTAATCTTCACCAGGTTTGATTTAATACGTCATTTATTCTGATTATACATAGAATTTGATTTTGTTCCAGAGTGTATATACTTTATTTAAGATTGTGCTAATTCATGAGCGCAGCAGTTTGTCTGACAAGTAACATTGGAAAAGTCCTATGAAACTGGTGATACAACAAAGTCCTCGTGTTAGATCCTCATTTGTCATTTTCATAATACAAAATTACTTCTTTGATATCATTATAGAGACCATAGTATAAAGCTAGTATACATTACTCCAAATGGTAGTTTAGGGTGTACTACTCTCACTTCAAGAGCAATCAAGTGCTCGAAACGCGTTTGGCAGTGAATGAGGAGGCAGGAGGGCAGTCTGGACATTGCTGCTTCCGGTGGTGTTTGTGCTGAAACCCCGTCATGTGAGACATCTCCAGTGGGGCAACCTGTTGTTTGTGATTTTATTATATATATATATATATATATATATATATATATATATATATATATATATATATATATATATTCACTGAAAAAACAAAGGTTACAGGGATGTTATAGTTAACAAATAGAATTTTAAAAAAACTTGAGAAATTCACTGAAAAAAACAAAGGTTTCAGGCACATTATATTTAGGGTCAGATTTCATTCGTACAAAATCTGTAAAATTCGGCAGTTCTAGTTACCTGAGATAACTATAACTTACGCCCCTGCAATGCACTGCTTATGACCTCCCATATTACATCACTCATGACATGGCCAGTGACATCATTCACAGACCCATCGATTTCGGCACCGGGGACCAGGCCTTTATATTTCTTGTTTTTTTTTAATTGGGAGAGAGCCAGCGGGGCCCCTTATCTTCTGACCCAGGGACCCCATCCCCCGGGGCCTTGGGACCACGGGGGAGCCACACGGTCCCCAGGTCTCTGCCGGCTCTCCGCCACTTGCGGGAGCCGGCATTACTTTTGGACAGAGGGAGCTTCGTGTTAGCAGATCCCTCTGTCCAAAAGCAATGCTGCTCCGCTTCTTGGAAGTAGGAGCATTTTTAATGCTCTTGCTTCCATGAAGCGGAGCAGTGTTTGCTACAGCTTGGCGGGAGTGGTGCTCCCACCAACCCATAGCAAACTGCATTGTCCCAGGGGTGGGCATCCCGGGATATTGCTGAAGCCAGTCCTTGGGGATGGTGGTTCCTAGGGCAACCTAGGGCTCCTGGAGGGATGCCACATGGCCCCCCTCCTCTTTGACCCTGTACTCAGACAGGTCGCTCTCCTCACCGCGCAGCTGGCGCCATCCCTTTCTTAATGGCGCCAGCTGCGCGGTGAGGAGAGCGCCAAAGGCAAGTCTAAGGCAAGCCTGTCTGAGTTCGTCCGTGCCTGGACCACGCCGAGCGCCAGACCACCTGGCCCCCACGAGCGCCAGGACACCAGACGCCGCTACAATGCTAACCTCCTCAATGCCGGCCATCTACCACCTGCTTCCAGGCCACCCGAAGCTCACTCACGGACCTTTCACCTGCCAAAACTGCAGCTTCACCAGCCAACGTACACCAGCACGTCCTGCCACCCCTAACAAGACAGGCTACAACCATCTCAGATGTATACTGCTCAACATCCGCTCTGTCCACAGGCACGCCATCGAACTCTGGGACCTGCTCGACTCATCCTCCCCGGACGCCGCTTTCCTAACGGAGACCTGGATGAACGCCTCATCAGCACTCAACTTGGCCATAGCCATTCCGAATGGCTACAAGATCACCTGCAGTGACCGCACCAACAGACCAGGAGGAGGAATCGCCATTGTCACAGAAATACCCTCAGGATCTCGACCAACACCGAAGACACCCTCAGCACTGCCAAATACCTGCACTTCCAGATCCACATCGATCCCAACACCACCCTCAGAGGAACCCTCGTGTACAGACCTCCCGGGCCCCAGCCACGGTTCAGCGACTCCATCACAGACATTGTCAGCACCACGCCCTGGCCTCCACAGATTACATCCTCCTCGGAGATCTGAACTTCCACCTCGAGAACGCCGATGACAGCAACTCCACCACATTACTGGACAACCTCGCCAATCCTGGTCTCAAACAGATTGTCATGACACCCACACATTCTGCCGGACACACGCTCGATCCCATTTTCTCCGCCAGCAACCACGTCACCTTCAGCCACACCACCGAATTCCATTGAACCGACCACTGCTGCATCCACTTCTCCTTCAAGAAAACCACTGCACGCAACCACCAGCAAAGAATCCCCCACCACAGCTGGAACAAGGTCACGAAGACCAGCTAATACCCACCAACCGACCACACCGACACCGCGCCCCCGCAACCTCAGGCAATGGACAGACGACTGTGCCAACACTCTCGCCCCGATCAAGAAACCCTCAAACAGACGCACCGCCAAAAGGGCCATCTGGTTCACCGCTGACCTCCAGGCATCCAAGCAGACCTGCCGAAGACTAGAGAAGTAATGGCACCTTGAGCAAACACAGGACAACCACACAGCCCTCAAGAACACCAGCCGCAGGCACCATCCACTCATTTGAACTGCCAAAAGGACCTCCTTCAAGGAACCCATCGACAGCAATACACACAACAGCAAAGAGCTCTTCAACATCGTGAAGGAACACGCCAACCCCAGCTCCAACGACATCCCACCATCACAAGACCTCTGCGACTCCCTAGCCACCTTCTTCCACCGCAAGATCAAAGACATCCACAACAGCTTCAACATCCAGACCCCCCGACAGCCACTAACACCCTAGACTCACCGTCCCCCAGCCACACCGGCCTCCTGATCTCCTGGAACCATGTCAACAACGAAGACACCATAAAAACCATGAACACCGACCACTCCGGATCACCGTCAGACCCCTGCCCCCACCACATCTTCAACGAAGCAAGCTCCATCATCGCACCCTAACTCCGAAAGATCATCAATAGCTCATTTGAGACCGCCACCTTCCCGGAAACCTGGAAGCAAACAGAGATCAACGCCCTACTCAAGTAACCCCAGGGAGACCCTCAGGACCTCAAGAACTTTCGGCCCATCTCCCTGCTCCCGTTCCCGGTGAAAGTCATCGAGAAGATTGTCAACAGACAACTGACACGCTTAATTGAAGAGAACAACACCCTGGACTCGTCCCAATCCGGATTCCGCAGCAACCACAGAACCAAAACTGCCCTCATCGCCGCCACCGACGGCATCAGGGCCCTGCTGGACAATGGCGAAAACGCGTCCCTCATCCTCCTAGACCTCTCAGCCGCCTTCGACACCGTCTGTTACCAGACTCTACGCACACGCCCCATGAAGCAGGGATCTATGACAAAGCCCTGGACTGGATCACCTCCTTTCTCACTGACAGAACCCAGCGAGTCCCCCTCCCGCCATTCCGATCTGAAGCCACCAAGATCACCTGCGGCATACCCCAAGGATCCTCCCTCTGCCCGACCCTCTTCAACGTCTACATGACACCGCTCGCCAACATCATCCGATCGCACAACATCAACATCATCTCATACGACAACGACACCCAGCTGATCCTCTCCCTCACCAAAGACACCGCCAAAACCAACTTCCACGATGGAATGGAGGCAGTCACCGAATAGATGTAGAGCAGTCGCCTGAAACTGAACTCAGACAAGACGGAGGTCCTTATCCTCGGCTGCACCCTCTCTGCCTGGGAGGACTCCTGGTGGCCGGCCTCGCTGGGAGCCGCGCCATCACCCGCCAACCACGCATGCAACCTGGGGTTCATCCTGGACTCATCTCTGTCAATGACCCAGCAAGTCAATGCCGTCTCGTCCTCTGAATGCTTCGCAAGATCTACATATGGATCCCCACCAGAACCAGAAGGACAGTCACCCAGGCCCTCGTCACCAGCCGGCTGGACTACGGCAACGCCCTCTATGCGGGTACCACAGCAAAACTCCAGAAGAGACTTCAACGCATACAGAACGCCTCTGCACGCCTCATCCTTGACATCCCCCGCCACAGCTACATCACTGCCCACCTGAGGGACCTGCATTGGCTCCCCATCAACAAGAGGATCACCTTCAAGCTCCTCACCCACGCTCACAAAGCACTCCACAATGCCAGACCAGCATACCTCAACAAACGTCTCACCTTCTACACTCCCAACCGCCAGCTTTGCTCTGCTGACCTCGCCCTCGCCACCATGCCACGCATCCACTGGACGTCCACCGGCGACAGATCCTTCTCTCACCTCGCCACCAAGACATGGAACACCCTCCCCATCCACCTGCGACAGACCCAGGACCTGATGACCTTCAGGAGACTCCTCAAGAACTGGTTGTTCGAACAGTAGCAGCCCCCCTCAGCACCTTGAGACCCTCCTGGGTGAGTAGCATGCTCTACAAATGTATGATTGATTGATTGATCACATTTGCCCTGGGGAGGTGTAGGTCTGCAACGCACATCCTTAGTGATTCCTTTTGTGCCCTCTGGAGGTGATGGTCCCCGGGGCGGAGAGAGAGGCCTTTGGGCCACCCCCGCTTTTTTTAAAGATAGAGTGTGTGCCCGGGAAGGTGGCGGTTGCCGGGGCTGCAGGGGTCTCGCGCGTGCCCCAATCATTATTTTCATTGCTCCCGGGACCTTACCCACTTGGTGGAGCCCGCACGTAATTTTTTTTTCCATGTTTGGTGGGATTCACAGCTACTCCACCAAATTTCTTTTTTTAAATGCTTTTTTGGCCTTGGGCGTCCCTGTGGGGCCACCTGACGAGGCCTAGGGGGCCAGGCTATAATGTTAAAATTAGTCATACTGGACAGCATCTCAGATATTTACATGATCGCATTGCAAACATTGATTATTATCATCAAAGTAAAGTGCTCAAGCATAAATTCAGCACCTACACAGGTCAAAATACAAATTTGGGGTTCAAAATTCATTCTGATTAAGTGCAAGTGCATTAAGTAAACATGGTTGAACTATTAAAATTACTAGTGAAAGAACACACGCATAGGAATTATGTAATATATATATATATATATATATATTCACTGAAAAAAACATAGGTTTCAGGGACGTTATAGTTAGTTGGACATTTCACTCATACAAAACCATAGAAATTCCCCTGTTATAGTTAGTTCAGCTAACTATAATTCGCACCCCCGCAATGCACTGCTGATGACGTCACATATTACATCATTCATGAAATGGTCAGTGACATCACTGATGACCTCACTGGTGACATCATCCAGTGACTGTGTGTTTCTCTAAAGTTTAAATATGTTTTATATATATGCCAAGGTGTATTGAAGAATGAGTGGGTGTATAAGTGTCTGGATGGAGGATTTAGTATGTGCGTGACTGAAGTGAGTGATTAAATACGCCTTACTGAATGCATGGGATAGAGACTAAACTGTCTGCATGTGTGGATCAGTATGTATGTTGTTGTGTAAGCTGCTGCATGTGTTGGTCAGTAGCTACATAAGTGTATTTATGGGTTATTGATTGGTTGCCTGAGTATTTGTATGAGAGACTGAGTGTCTGTCTGTGTGGGTGGGTGGGAGGTGTGTGACTCTGTGCATAGGTGTGGGAGTGGTTGATTCACTGGGTGTATGTGTTCAAGAGTGCATGTGGAAACAGTTGTATGGGTGGGTGAATGTGTTTATGGGTGTGTTGGTGAGAGATTGGATGTCTCAGTGGTACATGTCCAAGTACCTATACATGTAAAAGGCAGTGTATGTGAGACTTGGAGTATATAAATGACTATACATGAGAGTCAGTGACAGTGAGAGTGGCTGTATGGATGAGTGTGTACTTGTATCAGTGATTGTATAAGAGAGTAAGTATGTGTTAGTATATGTTTGAATAAGTGAGGTGGTGTGTGTATAACTGTATAGGCGAGGAAATGGTGTGATTGATTCTTTGCATGACTGACTAGGTGTGTGAGTAACTCTATGGATGAGTGGCGGTGTGTGGGTGTCTGTATAGGTGTATGAGTGCATATGATAGTGTTGAGTGTTGTATTGATAAGTGACTGTATGTATGAGTGATTGTATGGGTGAATGAGTGGCTGTGTGTGTAGACCTAAGAATCAGTGAGTGCGTATGTAGTAACTGGTATTGGTGTGTCTATGGTTTCAAAAATGGTAGTCTGTATTTTAGAATGGGTGGATCAAAGGTTATATTAGGGTGTTAGGAGGGGCTTCGTATTATCAAGTGGATGATGTCCTCAGTGATGCCATCAGTGATGTCACTAACCATATCATGAATGATTTAATATGTGACGTCATTAGCAGTGCATTGCGGGGGCGCGAGTTATAGTTAGCTGAACTAACTATAATGGGGGAATTTCTATGGTTCTGTACGAGTGAAATGTCCAACTAACTATAACGTCCCTGAAACCTACGGTTTTTTCATTGAATTTCTAAGGTTTTTTAAATGTTAATTTCTAACTATAATGTACCTTAAACCTATGGTTTTTTCAGTGAATTTCAAAGGTAATTTAAAAGCTAATTTCTAACTATAACGTCTGTAAAACCTATGGTTTTGTCAGTGAATATATATATATCGGCTTGCAGAGGGAGAGCTCCGGGCCCTCGGCCCGCAAAGGCACAGCAGCGTACTGGCTCGCAGAGGGAGTGCAAATGGGCGGACGGGCCTGCTAGTAGAGACACAGCTACGAGCTAATGGGCTGGCTCACAGAGGTAGAGCTGAGGGCCCGACTGCTCGCTGGTGCAGAGCTGCGAGCCGATGGACTGGTTTCTAAAGGCATAGCCGCAATCCGCAATTGGTTCTGACCATGATATAGCACAGATACATCACCCTGTACAATATCAGCAACAGATGAAACAATGTTGTTTAATGGCAGTTATTTACTCTTGAATAATGAAAAATGCTGCAGCATCTTAAAAGGTATTCTGTACATTGTGACTGTGTCACAACATGTAGTTTGCTGTCAAAACGTGCTGTTTCCTCCCTCACAAGGGAGTTTTGATACCTCGATTTGGCCTTCCATTCCGACCTTGAAGGCAGAGTTCGACAAGATGAGCCGAATAAGAACCCTTATGTCCCAGAAAGAAGTTTCTCTCACTTCTGCCCATGAGACTTATGTCCTGCAGGTGGCCAACACAAGATCAGAAGTTCATAATCTTTTAAACACTGATCTCCCACAACATTTTGGTGAACTAATTCATTATTTTTTCAATGCTTCGCATACAACAGGGCTGGCTCATTCTTTTTAGCTTGTGAGATCCGGCCTTGTAATGTCTTTTCAAACTATTTTTGGTGTGAACCCTGCTTTCATTCATTCTATTTTCTCTAGTGTTTTCGGCGGGTTGCCACTTCGACTACCTTTGGCTGCTGGACTTTTCCTCTTGATCTGCATGTGCTTGACTATTAAGGTACTTTGCCGCTGGCCACTCTTAGCTTGACTTAGAATTTGTCTTTCCGCTATCCCTGGTATACTTGCATCCAGCCAGTGTTCTCATGTATGTCCTGTCCCTTCCAATGGGCATTGGATCTATGCCTCACAAACACAGCGTCGCCTGGCCCGGATTTTCCTTTACTGATGAACCCTTTGGTGAATCATGAGCGTGAATGTTCCGGTATTGGTTTCATGGCATGTGCTGCTGCACATGGTGTGCTAGCTCAGTGTGATGTATGTACGGCTGCCCATGATTTCCTGTAATGGAGTTGCATCGAGTACCATGCAATTTGCCCTGCTATGGCGCTGGATGCACCGATAATCATTGTACACGTTTGCTCCTTCGGAATGCAGAATTAGACGGCGTCTACTTTTTCAGACGAATATAATGATTGCCTGTTGGAAGCTGTTGCAACTTACTGCTCTTACACACTGATGGAGTAATTTGTAGGGCTGGGCGTAGTTCGCGAATTAGCGCTACACAAAGCTACCCAAAGTGCACTTCGCACTACATGAGCTACGTGTAGCACTACGCGAACTGCGTAGTAGCCTGTTCGCACTGTGTAAGATGCCGTTTTCAATGATTGCACAGTGCGGACAAGCATCTGGCACTGTGCAATCATTGAAAATGGCATCTTGCACAGTGCGAGCTGTAGTTTTCTGCCGCTCGAGTAGATTTTTACTCGAGTGGCAACTTTCTCAACACGGACTAGTAGTTTCTCATCACGAGCGGTAACGAGCATACGCGACCACTCGCAATAAGAAACCTGACCTCCCCGCGTTCAGAATCTCGCCCGGAGGTTTATTTTCCACTCTCGCGATCGGCAACTTAATGTTGCTGATCGCGAACGAGGAAAAATTCTCGCCAGGATGTCATTTTGCTTGCTTGCGGTCACCAACTTGACGTTGAGGACCACGAGCAAGCACAAAATGACCGCGGCACTACGCTACGCGGGTTTGCACTGTGCTATGTGCAATTTGCGTAGAGCGAAGTAGCGGAAACTTCGCAAACTACGCGAGCGTAGCGTAGTGCTTTGCCCAGGGTTAGTAATTTGGTTGTGCTACATGTTTTTTTTAAATTGTTTTTTTTCTCTCTCACCGTGGTATTATTACATTTTTCTCTTTTCAACACTGTTGACATTCTTCGCCTACTTCATTTTCCTATATTGGATATCTGCTCTTCTTGGCTCAGACTTTTTGGACACTGTGTTCTACTTCGCTCACTGAGCGTTGGACCGCCCAAAGGGGAGGGTGTCATGGGGGTTATGAGGTGCCAACTAACGTTGCTAAGTTAGCATGAGTTCGTACCTTGCATCACAGCCATTTTTAGCAGCTTTTTCCACACGACTCTAAATGCATTGGTTCTCGTAAACACTTCTGTTTTCGCTGCTTTGCATGTGAACTGTCTGCCTTTGACTGTTTCTGCTGTGCACTGAGTTCACGTCTGTATGCCATGTTCAAGAGCAGAAAACAACATTGCTGGTTATTCAGCTTTGGCCCGTCCCACGCACATATAGACATAACATGGAATAGACCTCCGCTTCTGAAATTGCTTTTAATATTGCGCAGGATGCAAATTACACACACTTGAAGAACAATCTTTCCCAAGGAAGAGCTGTGCTTCTCCGGAGATGTAAATCCCATCATATAAGACTTGAGGTAGGGGGTTCCGCTGTCCAAGCCCAGAGGTCTTCCACTGATATAATAAACATAGCTCGTAGCATGGGGAGGGTGGTAATCGCTATATGGCTTATTCCACTGACATTCTAATATACTTTCCCCATTCGTACTTTCTGCAAGTGTAACTATGCTAATTGTATTGTTTACATGCATTTCTTTTCTCACCTTAGCATGTGTACTACATTACAGACCTTGTTAGTTCAATTAAACATTTTATACTATACAAAGTCTCTGGTTACTCAAATTGTGAAAAGGTATGAGTGTCTAAGCGAAAGAGTGCCTTGCTCCCACAAATTCTGAGAGGCATTGTTCTAGTATATCTAATCATTGGTAGCTCCGCTGTAGTACGGAGAACGAATGGCATACTATAGCTAGCCGGATAGGGGTTTCTGTGCACTGAGGCGTGTTTTTGGTACACCACAACATACCGAGATTCTGATTTCCTGTGATGTGGGGAGCGAGCGGCGAGCCGGTGATGTGGGGAGATGGACCGTGAAAAGGTTATCTCTGTGAGAAGCTGGCCTGGCATATGATGTCTACTATTCTAGTGGGCACCGTCCAACGACCCTATTTGATGGTAGGTTTAGACAACCTTTATAGAAAGCTATCCTAGTGGTAGCTGTGGAGAGCAGCCTTCAGTCTAAGTCTTGAAGGAATGTAAAGCAGCTTGTTTTACCAGTCTATAATCTCTTGAATGATCAAATGAAAGAGCACCACACCAGGTACATATATACAATATATGTATTTATTCTAAACACAACCCCTCTAGTCTCTTTATGAGGCTAGAGGCAAAAGTACAATACATGAACTTAAATAGCACACAGTAAATTAGCACAGCATACATGTTGCCCTAGGGGCCTCACAAACCATATACTAAGAAAGTGGTATAAGAACCACGTGAGGGATAGAATTTAGGCCTAGGGCCTGTAGAACCGCTGGGGCAACCAGGAACCACCCATGGTAGGGACGCAGGAGACCCACGGGAGATGCTTGCAGTGTCTAAACACAGCCGCGAATCACCATTGATTTGTATGGCAAAAGTTAAAGTTACAAAGTTGAAGATTAAAGACACTTAGGAGTGGACTACGGTGAAATCCTTTCAGTACTGGACACTTCGAGAGTCAAGACCCACGGGAGCACCAAAGTACTCGTGTTACCTCACCCAGGGAAGCCGGGTGCATAGGTGTCTTTTCTTGTCAGGTTTCGTCGTCGATTCCAATGGCGAGCTGCAAAGAAGTGCTGCAGGCGTCCAGGAGAAGAGTGTCCGGATGGATCCAAGGGTGGATTGGAGATCTGAAGAACCTGAAAGCAGAGGGGACAGAGTCTGGGTCACTGCCAGTGACCAGGAATGGCAACAGGAAGATGCCAGCCGATGTTGGATGCTTTTAGGTGAAGTAGGTGAAGCTTGACTCTTTAGCCACGAGGTCCAGGCGGTGTCGACAACCACCAGGAGCTGGATTCAAGCTGTCCCATGTCGGATGTCGAGTGCTGCAGTGCCGGTAACCGAATTGGACCCAACAAGCCTTGGCAGCAGCAACCCACACAAGATTGGCTTTGGTGCAGACCAGCAAGAAGGCAGTCAGTGCACGTCTGGAGCAACCAGGAAAGCCCAAGAAACAAAGTAGATTCTTTTGTGGGGACCCACTAGCCTACGGACTAGAATTCGTGAATGCGCCTCCAGCTGAAATGCTGAAAGCAGGCCCACGGAACACTCGTGGAGTCTAGGCCCACAATCTTCGATGGGGGATGTTGGTATAGAGGGACTATATGGATGAGGTCCATGCTGTCCCTCATCAAAACGAATATGTACAGAAAATCTTGTAATCACATATGTCTGAAGTAATTAATATTGCATGGTTCACACAAGCTTTTCTGTACATACTGCATTTTCAATATAGTTGATTCTCTAATGTTGTACACCACCTTGAATATGGTCCAACTTATGTATCACTTTTGGGCCCTATATATATTTCTATATGCACCAATATTGTATCATGTATATATTTTGCTTTCTCCGAGCATGTGCTAAATCATTTCCCCCCACGTTCTCCTCCTCCCTGCCTGCTCATTCAGATGGATACCGCCTTTCCACTCATTATCCCATAGTCTTTTCTTGCTTGCCCCTTCTTGGCATCCCGAGGCCACGCCCCTACTCCAACCCGCGTCATTGGCCACGCCCACCCCGGAACTGCTATCACCAGACTCCCACCACTCTTCCTCACTTAGTTGCCCAGCGCGGATTCCTTCGACTGACGTGAAATCGAACTGCCCCTCGGCCCCTGGACTAAGATGGTGGACTGCCACTACCACGAGGTAAGCCCCCTTCTGCCCGAGTGTGGCTTCCCTCCCCGATCCTTACTCAGCCAACCGACCTTCCCCACTCTCACGCCTCCAGGTACCTACAATTGGCCACAGGCAGTGGTATCGAGGTTTCCCGACCCTGCCTCCTGACCTCAACTCCTGTGAAGACGTTCCCCCTTGCCAGATCGGGGCTCAGTATCTATGCCCACGCTTCCCTCTAACTGGTAAGTTTTTCCCTTGCCGCGCTTCCTTTCCTTTTTACCCCGTCCCACGCTCCGCCCAAACCGACACCTGCACAGTATGTGTTCAACTTCCTTCTCCTCCCGCACTCCATGGACCTTGCTGCAGACTCCGTTGAGCCGTTTTTTAAACTCTCTGGACCCGTCAAGTAAAAACGTTGTACTCTACCACACCCACAGAATTGGATCACCTTGGTATTCCCCCGCCACATCACTGGCTTCTGTAAGTTTCCTTTTCAGCATTATCATGCCTTCCTCCGCAGCACACGTTTCCACCGGGTGTTCATAGCCAACACTAACCCCCAACCCCTTTTCTCCACCCTCCTTGGCCGCCCTCCAGGACTCGGACCGCTTCTACCTATTCAGATTTCAGTTGATCGCCACTTTTTGGGCGCATGTGCTTTTGCCTTCTCCCTACCTACCTACCTTTGGGCAACCGCGCGTTCCGCGCTCCTTTCACAGACAGTCCAAGCCAATTACCATACAACCTTTCATTGGACTCTGTCTGCCCCCTTGATGGCCATCCTCCATTGCCGCCCACATGTACTGGAGCCAATTCAACCCGAAATTATATTGTAGTTGATCGCCACTTTTTGGGCACTCGTGTTTTTGCCTTCTCACTGCCCACGCCACTTCCCCCCATAGTTTCCCCACACGCAAGCTGGATACAATACCTACCTTTGTGAAACCGCGCTTTCCGCACTCCTTTCACAGACAGTTCAAGCCTATTACCATACAATTTTTCATTGGCCTCCGTCTGCCCACTCTCACGTATTGCCCTGACTAGTCATCCTTGATCACTGCATACGCTTCCCCTGCTTCTCCAGAGTACCATAATGAACCGGGTTCCGCGCATTCGCGCTAGCCTCCCAACTCACTCCCCTGGTTCCCTTGACCGCCGCAGCCGCATTACGTCCCGTCCTCCTCCCGGCCCTTATTTTCCCTTTTCCTTTCCCATTCAGCACTGACCAAGGTGGCAAGCCAGTCCTGATGAAGATCCTGAATAGATAGGATCGAAACGCCGTCGACCCTTTTTACAGCGCGACTTATGGCGCACCATCAACCTTGGTTCTCAAAACAAATATTAATCACTCATTGATTGAGGCTGAACCATTGCCTTTGTATATATTGTGTTTTTCTCACCTTGTCACCTTGCGTCCTTTACTGTATTCACCCACTTGTCACTCGCGCCGTCACTCTTTGCTTCACTAACACTTAGTGCACAAAGCCCCCTTGGGTTGCCACCACATTTTATGCCTACAGTTCTGCTACAACTGTCCTGTATGAAATGTGCTCTTAAATAGAAGATGCTATATGCACTTTCTAAACTGAAATCTAAAGTCTCTCTTCCTTTTTTCCGCGTTCTCCTAATGTTTTGTGCATACATACATACTTGCCTCTTTACTGAATCCGATTGAGATATTGTTGTTGAAAGCACACTATTCTAGTGGGCACCTTGTATCAGTCCAAACGACCCTTATTGATGGTAGGTTTAGACAACCTTTATAGAAAGCTATCCTAGAAGTAGCTGTGGAGAGCAGCGTTCAGGCTAAGTCTTTAAGGAATGTAAAGCAGCTTGTTTTACCAGTCTATAATCTCTTGAATGATCAAATGAAAGAGAACCACACCAGGTATATATATAAAATATATGTATTTATTCTAAACACTGTGAGAAGTTTGCCTGGTAAATGATGTTCACTATTCTAGTGAGCACCTTGCACCAGTCCAAACAACCCTTACGGTGATGGTTGTAAAGTCAACCTTATAGACCAGCTATCCTAGGGGTAGCATGGACAAAAGCAGTCTTAGGCCAAACTCAAGAGGGCATGTGAAGCCAGCTGTTTTACCATATGCAAACCTTTTAATATCAAATGAAAGGACACCACACAGGTTATATATTCAAAATATATATGTATTTATTTCTAAATAAATCCCCTTAACTCTTTATGAGCACAGGAGCACAAGCGTATAACAAGAAACTTAATATAGCATACAAAAGTTGCACAAATATGGATAGGCCCTGGTGGCCCGTAAAACCATATACTAAAATAGTGGTATAAGAACCACGTCATGAACAATGGTAAGGCCTTGGGAATCGCTGGGGCTACACTGGACTGACAGTGGTTAGGACGTAGGAGGCCCACAGGATGCGGATGCAGTGTCTAAATGCACACGCGTGCACCAGTAGAAGTCAATGGGTGCGTAAAGTTAGAAAGTTGCAGATTTGGAAGTCTTCCGACTGGACTAGAACTTAACCACTTAAAACTAGGACACTAGGGATGTAAATCTCTACAGGAACACCGCAGTACTCGCGTTACCTCACCCACAGAAAGGGGGTGCATAGGTGTTAAAGTGTGTCGGGTTTCGTCGTGGAGTTCTATGGAGCCTTGGAGAAAAGATGCTGCAGGCGACCAGGAGAGAAGAGTCGGTTGGATCCACGGGCGGATCGAAGATGTAGAGTACCTGAAAGCAGAGGGGACAGAGTTTGGGTCACTAGCCAGTGACCAGGAAGGAACCAGGAAGGAACCAGGCGATGTCGGGTTGCGATCAGGTGATGGCGTGAAGCTTGTCTCCGCTGCCACGTGGACCAGGAGGTGTCGACAACAACCAGGTGGTGGACACGGGTGGTCCCACAAAGGCTCTCGCTGTAGGCGGTGTCGGATCTCGATTCGGAGTCAACAGGCCTTGGCAAATGCAACCCACATAGGATTCGAAGATGGCTTCTGGATCAGACCAGCAAGGTCTGATGGGCTGCTCCTTTTCAGGGGAGCAAGGGCCAGTCTGGAGCAACCAGACCAGTGTTGAAAATTCAAAGGTTCGTCGTCACAGAGGCCACTAGCCAACGGGCAAGTGACCGGACAGACGCGTCAAGCAGGAAAATGCAAAAGGGCTCCACGCAGCACTCGGTGAGTGTGGAGAGGTGATCTTCGGTGCAAGAGCTGCTCGGGTCTGGGGCTTCTCAATCCCCAATGCACAGCTTCGAGGGTGCCTCGGGAGCTGCACAGGAAGCACTTCGCTGGCTTTCCAAGATGGCCGGTCCCACGTCTCACGTCGCCTCCACGGGTCCAGCTTTGCTGTGGCTGTGGATCGGGCTGTTGGATGTCTGGAAGTCTGGTTCTTGTCGATCTCTCGCGTTCGAGCTCCGGCGGGAGCAATGACAAAGCAAACCTTTGAGCGCTTGATGGTGCCTGCTTGCACAGGGTGGTCACTCCTTGACCACAAGGGAGATTCTTCAGTCTTCTACGTCGAGTAGGATGTCGAAGGGTCCAGAGTTCCATTTCAAAGTTTCAGTCAGGATTATCTAAAGTCTATGGACACAGCTCCTACCTTTATTCCAAATCAAGGGGCTGGATTACCTGCTAGGTCCCTCCTATGGGTGGGACCCAGTAAGGGGGTGGTTACACCCCTTTCCCTTTCTCCAGTTTCGCGCCAGAGCTGGGGCTGGAGTGCCCCAGCACCGGTTTGAACTGGGCTATGCATGGAACACCTTGTGTGCCCCAGGCAGTGTCTAGTTTCATTCAGCCCTTCCTGCCCCAATCCACTATCTCCTGTCTGGGGTGGTGCTAGCACCTCCCTGTGACAGGAAACCTTTTGTCCAGGCCTCCCCTGCCGGAGTTTCGGTCAGCAGCAGGAGGCCAGACTTGTGTCTGTGGCAGCAGCATCCATTTTGTGATGCTGAGGCTCTGGTTAATTTTAACCGGGATTACTGTTAGCAACATGTCTTCTCCCTCTAGAAGGGTGAAATGCTACCCCCGTCGCCAGAATTGGCGAGGGGGTAGTATTCCAAAGTGTATGACACCTTACACAACATGTTTTGATAAAGCCAAACCAAAGATAGCATCTAACCACGAGGATTATAATGCACTTAAGAGTATATGGTATGGCAATATCCTGGAACAGCTATAAGGACATGGTTCCAAAAGCTGCAGACAGGCTCAGCTCATGCTAGAGCACCATCTCACATAAAACCAAGCACTCTGCCTCCAGGATTGTTAAGGCCTGCCCTAGGAGTGGCTTATAGGTGTATATGTGTCCAGATATAGGTTTAGACATAGATATACTATATCTAAGCAAGGGGTGATTACACGACCTTGCCCCAGCTGAGTGATCAGCCAGTTGTGTCAGTTTGAATGGCCAGCCAGGGGTGGCAAAATATATGCTGCAGCCCCTGGTAGGCCTTGGATGCACCTATGCCCTGGGTACCTATAGTACACTGTACAGGGGCTCATAAGGTGACCCAATCCCAATTGGTGATGTACCTAAATACATGGTTGTGAATTTAGAGAGAGAACAGCAGGGCTGTGGGTCTGATTAGCAGGCCCACAGCCACATTAAGTCGAAAACTAGTGAAGCAAAAAGCAAAATTGGGGTGACCATAGGATAGCAGACCCTACTCTCCTACATAAACCCCTCTAGTCTCTTTATGAGGCTAGAGGCAAACGTACAATACAAGAACTTAAATAGCACACAGTAAATTAGCACAGTATACATGTTGCTCTAGGGGCCTCACAAACCATATACTAAGAAAGTGGTATAAGAACCATGTGAGGGATAGAAGTTAGGCCTAGTGCCTGTAGAACCGCTGGGGCAACCAGGAACCACCCAAGGTAGGGACGCAGAAGACCCACGGGGGACGCGTGCAGTGTCTTAAGACAGCCGCAAATCACTATTGACTTCTAAGGCGAAAGTTAAAGTTACAAAGTTAAAGATTAAGGACACTTAGGAGTGGACTACGGTGAATCTCTTTCAGTACTGGACACTTTGACAGTCAAGACCCACGAAGCACCAAAGTACTCGTGTTACCTCACCCAGGGAAGCCAGGTGCATAGGTGTCTTTTCGTGCCAGGTATCGTGGTCGATTCCAATGGAGAGCTGCAAAGAAGTGCTGCAGGCGTCCAGGAGAAGAGTGTCCAAATGGATCCAAGGGTGGATTGGAGATCTGAAGAACCTGAAAACAGGGGGGACAGAGTCTGGGTCAATAGCCAGTGACCAGGATGGCGACAGGAAGATGCCAGCCGATGTTCGGTGCTTTTAGGTGAAGTAGGTGAAGCTTGACTCTTCAGCCACGAGGTCCAGGAGGTGTGGACGACAACCAGGAGCTGGATTAAAGCTGTCCCACGTCGGATGACGAGTGCTGCAGTGTCGGTATCCGGATTGGACCCAACATTCCTTGGCAGCAGCAACCCACGCAAGATAACAAGATTGGCTTTGGTGCAGACCAGCAAGGTCTGAGGGACTCACCCTTTAGAAGGGAGTCAGGGCACGTCTGGAGCAACTAGAAAAGCCCAAGAAACAAAGTTGATTTCTTCATGGGGACCCACTAGCCAACGGACTAGGGATCGCAAAAGCGCCTCCAGCTGAAATGCTGAAAGCAGGCCCACGGAACACTCATGGAGTCTAGGCCCACAATCTTCGATGCAAAAGGTGCTCAGGGCTTGGACTACCAGTAGCCTACTGCACCACTTCGGGAAGTCTTGGGAAGTCGATGCATTAGCAAATGTGCAGGTTGTCCAGGAGTTCCGGTCCCACGTCTCTTGTGACAGCTACAGATCTCAGCTTCACTGGGGACTCGTGTCAGCCTCAGAAATGTCTGGAAGTCCATGTCCTGTGTTGCTGATTCTTCGGGATCCGGCGGGAGCCTCGAAAATGCAGAGCGGCAAGATGCTTCTTTGGTGCTGAGGAAGCTAATTGCGAAACGCGTCAGGCCAATCAGATGCATTTAAAGACACGAATTCATGGAGCTCCCCATACCAGATGAAATACTTTGGGGAAGGCACACGCACGTCGAGTGCGGCTCGATCTTTGGACACCCCAAGAGCGTGATATATATATATATATATATATATATATATATATATATATATATATATATACAATTAATGAAAAAGTTGCAGGCCAATGACTATCGTATCATCCGCCAATCGGATAAAGGAGGGAACGTGGTGCTATGGCCACGCAATCTTTATATGGAGGAGGCATTAAAACAGCTTAACGACTGGGATTGCTATAGGCGCAGCACTATGTTGGATGTCCGGGCATCATGGAACAACTTTTACACAAGTCTTGTCGCATGGAAAAATGCAGGATTGCTGACTGTCGATGAATTCAAATTTCTTTAAAATGACCATGCCATTATGCCGGTGGTATATTTTATACCTAAAATTCACAAAGGTATGAAAAAAAACACATGGAAGGCCTATAATATAGGCCTGCAACAGCATAATGGAGAACGCATCAACGCATGTTGATTACTATTTGCAAGAACATGTAAAAAGCCTTCCATCCTACGTGCAAGACACTAGCGACCTGCTGAGAAAACTGACCAGTATCAAGTGGCATTCTGAATATCTTTTGATTTCGCTTGATGTTTCGTCTCTCTATACAAGTATCAATCACAGAGACGGAATGAAGGCGATCAAATACTATCTGGACACTTGACCTATGTATTTTCATCAGCATAATAAGATGTTACTAGCAATGATTACAACTTGCTTAGAGCATAATTATTTTCTCTTTCAGAACCAGGTGTTCCAACAGGTGAGAGGCGTGTCTATGGGGGCATGCTTTTCCCCTTGCTACGCCTGCTCGCACATGGGTTTCTGGGAAGAACATATCCTTAGAGTGTTCTTTGCTGATATAGTGTCTAATCATGTTGTGCGCTGGTATCGCTATATCGGTGATTTGCTCATTATCTAGAAGGGCACGGATGAAAGTGCCCTCTAGTTTATTGAGCAAATCAATGATAACAGCCTGAACTTACAATTCACCGGCCATCTCAGCAGGGATTCCATTTACTTTCTGGATGTTGAAATAATGGTTGTAGGTAACAAACTTGAAACCCGATTACTTAGGAAACCAACAGCTGTTAATACATTGTTACATGCTTCAAGTCATCATCCCGCACACTTGATCCGCAGCATACCTTATGGCGAGATGCTGCGAATTTGTCGAATTTACAGCACCCATTCAGAATGTGAAAAAGCCCAACTAGACAGCTGTAGGAGATTTCTAGATAGGGGTTACTGTATAGGCGAAGTAAACAAAGCCATAGAGAAAACCAGAAGGATGGAAAGATCACAGGCTTTCATCTGTAATGCACAAATTCCAACTGATCAGCCTGCGTTATCCGAACAGCCATCATGACTGATCCTGACATATAGTAACCAGCACAAGACCATCTGTATGATAGTCAATAAGAATTAGATCTTGGTGAAAAACGATCCTGTAGTGGGTGCCAATCTTACCAAATCACCCAATATACCATTCAGGAAAGCGAGGTCTATGAGTAACTCATTGGTCAGGAGCAGCCCAGAGTTGAGATCCAACAGTTCCTGGTTGGGTGCCAGTAAGGGTTTCCGTAAATGTGCAACTTGCAAAGCCTGCAAATATGGGATCAACAGAACAGAATATGATACACCATTCAAAGATGAGCCCACATGCATTAAGAAAAAACTCACATGCAAAACAGAGTTTGCAGTTTATGTGCTGGAGTGCCCTTGTGGCTTGCGGTACGTAGGTAGTATGAAGCTGCAGGTCCACAAGAAGATACTCCAGCACATAAGGGCAATAATTAATGGTGATCAGGCTTATCCCGTTTCCAGGCACTTTGGAGAGTACCATGAAAAAGATGTAAGTGTCCTCAAATATTTTGTGGTGGACATAGTCCCCCCTTTAAGACGTGGGAGTGACCGTGAGGCTCTCCTTAGACAACTTGAGACAAGGTATACACTAGAATTGGACTGTATGACCCCTCAGGGTCTGAATTCTAATGAGGATTTCTATACTTGACTTTAAGTCCTGAGTTATGGTCAAACATGTATGTGTATGTATATATATCTATATATATATATATATATATTTATTTTTTTCCGCTGCCTCTGCAAATTGTTTTCATCAGTTTTACTATATGTATTTTTGCGCATTCATATTTCTTTGTGGCACTTTACATTATTGGCACTAGTACTTTTTCTTTATGAGTAGACATCGAAGGCTAACAAGGCTCACTCGGGCGTAATCAATGTAACATCCAGTGCAATCAATAATTAGAGATGGTGTTGTACCGATGGCAATATTTACTTATAAAAGGTTTTTTTGAAAGGCTTTTTAACATGTATTTTACCATGTATATTACCAATTATATCTCATTTTGCATTTTAAGGATTTATAACAGTTTTTGCATCTATTTAAATTTATATTTTTATAGTTGCTTATTTATTGATATTTTATCAAACTGTGTTCATGTATTTGGCATTGATCAATTTACCGTTATATGCAGTTATTGGTTCAGATGTTTTACCAAAATCTTCCATGTCTATTACCTGCATAGTCACCTGATATTTGCACTGTCACTTTAAATAAGAGTAAACAATGATGAAGTGCGTCATGTGATCAAGGCACCAGCAATTGGGTCTGCATCGTCTTTTTTCCAGAGCCAATGGATGTGAATGAGAGACGAGGAACGTGGATATATATATATATATATTTCATTCCACAATATGCCTCAAAGCAAAAAAGATGCGCACTCGGGAAGCAACAGCTAAGGATTTTATTCCTAGTTACACGCTACGCGTTTCGGCACGGATTGTGCCTTGATCACACGTTAAACCACACTGTGAGGGGAACCATGTTATATACAACAATCAACATAAATGAGGTAAATAAGCAAGTCATGTGACTATGCATGTAACCATAGCCGCCATCTTTAAACGTGGATTCGTATATCAAATAGAAGTTCATGCATTGTACATTTTCTCATCCATGTCTTAGTCTATTAAACTATTAAACATTGTATATGTACATTTGGCGGTCTCTAAATTTCGAATTTGTTGTAAACAAAAACGGAACTGAAACGGGGAAAAAACCCCAAAATCTTATGTAAGTAAAGTGTCTTACTCGATTCTGTTTGGCGACCTCATGTCTATTTTCCAACCATATACAACTTAATTCACAGGTCAAGTGCCTATAGTAAGTTGGAACAGCGAGGTCTATGATGATTACTAGGATCTAGTATCAGCAAATCATACATTATATGACACAGTGCCATCATATCTACAATAACCAGGTCTAGTGCCTGTTCCCTTGAAACGATCATTTCCCAAGCCTCGGACCAAACTTTATCTCTTCATTTGAGTCTGTACTTTCACATCCTTTCAACAAAATAAAGTTAACTTTCCACATTTATCTTTAGGCAGTCAAATCAATCCAGACCTCCCACGTCAGTATGCAATAGACATGTTCCCGAAATCAGATACAAGTGCAAATAATACCCAAAGAAAATGTTCGAATCCAAATTATAAATTGTCTTTCATCCAAATGACAAAGATTTGTCTAGAGAAACCATCAATCAACCTTGACCGAAGTGACTTCTCCCTTTCTTTCTTCCTACAAAAGACACATAAACACACTTTTAAAATTTGTTACAAAGTGAAGTTAAAAAGGGACTATATTTATAGTTCCCAGAAAATGGTACTGCGGGGTGTCTCTATACATCATGTACAAGAATTATGTTACATTATATCATATTTCAGATAACAGATTATATAATCACATAATGACCCATTATCCACATAGGACGTATTTTTTCTCATTTTACCCTAAATCTTAGGTTTCATGTAAGTGGGTTGCGAGTTCCTCATCAAGGTTGTGCCCCCCAGGGAATTTGGTCTCTAATTCCATAATCCACCTAGATTCTTTCTTCCTGAGGGCCAATTCTCGATTCCCACCTCTTCTTCCTACATTGACTTGTTCCAATGCGAAGTATTTCAAGAGGGAATTATTAGAATTGTGATACTCATAGAAATGTCTTGCAATAGGATATCTGTTGTCCACATGTGTGATCGCTCTGAGATGTTCAAGTATGCGTTTTTTCACCACACATGTGGTACTGCCAACATATCTCTTTTTGCAAGGACATTCTAGCACATAAATAACAAAGTTTGAATTACATGTCAAGAATTGTTTGATGACCTTCCGTTCCTCTCTTCCCGGGATTTCCACCTCTTTAACCATGACACTCGCTTTACAGGCTTTACAATGTCCACAGGGATAAAATCCCTTGAGGCCCTGGACATGTTTTTTATTTTCCGTAATATCTCCCTTTATTAACATGTCTCTGAGATTCCTACTCCTTCTGGATGTAATTTGTGGTCTTTCCTTCAGGAGTGGGCCTACTACCTGATCAGATTTAAGGATTTTCCAGTTACTGGCTAAGATCTTATGGACCTTTCCAGATTTCTGGTTATACGTAGTGACGATGCGTGTTGCTTCATTATCATCAGAGATAGTAGGTTTAGGTATAAGGGTGTCAGCTCTTTCAACAGATGTAATTTTTTGGACTGCTTTTTTTAGAACCCCTTCAGGGTACCCCCTCTCCCTAAATCTGCATAACATGGTTTCTTGCTCAGCAGCAAATCCTTCCTCACTGCTGCAGTTTCTCCTTGCCCTCAGTAGCTCTCCATATGGAATACTCCACTTTAAAGAATCAGGGTGAGCACTGAGGGCATGGAGTAGGCTGTTGCCAGCCGTATCTTTCCTGTGCAATTTAGAAACCAGTTGGTTGTTAACTATCTCAATTTCTGTATCAAGAAATTCTACACATTTTGGACTGATGTTATAAGTAAGGTGTATGTTATACTCATTAGTATTCAATTTTCCAATAAACCTTATTGCTTCCTCTTCTGTGTCGTGCCAAATCAAAAAGAGATCATCTATGTATCTCATCCATACTGTTACTTTGCTCAGATCTGCTCTAAGATTATCATCATTTCTGATTTCTTCTTCCCATTTCCCTAGAAATAGGTTAGCACAGCTAGGAGCAAATGCCGAACCCATTGCCGCTCCGCGTATCTGTCTATACATACTGCCATCGAACATGAAGATGTTATTTCTCAAACATATTTTCATCATGTCGATGATCATGCGGGTATGGTCTTGAAAACATAGGTCCCTGTGTTTGAGGAAATGGAAACTTGCTTCCAAGCCCTGTACGTGATCAATTATCGTGTACAGGGCACGAACGTCCATGGTAATGAGCAGAGAGCCCTCTGCCCATTGTATTTCATTTAATCTATTTAGGAAATGTGTGGTATCTCCTATGTATGTTGGAAGTCCACAAACATATTCCCTCAAGAAATGGTCAATGTATTGTGACAAATTCTCATTAGCACTCCCTATGGATGAAATAATTGGCCTACCAGGAGGCTCATTCGCGTTCTTGTGCACCTTCGGGAGAAGGTAAAAAATCGGTATCTTTGGATAGTCTTTCTTAAGAAAACAGAATTCCTGCCATGTAAGAAGACCCTCAGTTCGCCATTCATTAATCTTCTCCCATGTTTCCATGACACTGTCATTATATTTTGTTATGGTACATTTCTCATAAAAATGACTAGTATCTAGTTGTCGTAAGGCTTCTTTTATATACAAATCCCTCCCCCACAGCACAATATTACCCCCTTTGTCTGATGGTCTGAGAATAACATTGTTATCATCTGCGAGTTCAAGGATTAATTGTCTCTGTTTTTTAGTTAGATTGAACTCATTCCTTAAAAACTTCTGTTTAGTGTGTTTCAATTGTTTGAGTTCCCTTATGACAACTTCATGAAAGGTATCTATAGAGTCGTGGGGCATGATTGGACAAAATACGGATTTGGGTTTAAAGGATGAGCATGCTGCTCTATCTGTTCTAACCTCACCCACACTCTCTGTTTCAATATACTCCTGACTATCCAATAAGATATCCACCAGTAATAGACTTTCATCATTTCCTCCTACAATTTCAGGTGAGTTGTCATTTTTACCCTGTGTCTCTGACATTCGCATCTGTCTAAAAGAGTGCCATTTGTGTAACTTAAGTTTCCTTACAAATTTAAAAATGTCCACTCTTGTATCTGAATAATTAAAAAGTTCAGTAGGACAGAAGCTTAAACCTAGACACAGTGTACATTTTTCTTCAAAAGTCAATGTTCTTGCGGATAAATTGATTATAGTTTTGTTTACCGTTTGTTCATCCATGTGTATTTCCTTCTCTTGAAGCCACCTCTTGCGGTTCCCACTGGCTTTTTGGTCTTTTCGTCGTCTCTGCTGGAGCTTGAGTCGTCTTTTTTTGGATCTCCCCTGCCTTTTGCTCGTCCCCTTGGTCGACCTCGTTGTGTGTTCTTCTGAAACACTTGGGTGGATTCTGGTATTTTCTTGTGTCGTGTTCTTAATACCCGAAATTCGTCCCAAAAATTCGCCTGTTTAGTGATTATTTCTGGTTCTGAGGAGGTACTTGCTGTTTGTCTGGATAGGTCAGTATCAGATCCTGAGGTTTCAATAATCCTTGTTGGCTCCCCCCCTGGTATGGTGCCTGCCGGTGTTTGATTTAGTATGCCAGTTTGATTGTACAAATAGTCATATTTTGGGCTATAGGTCAATATTCGACCGCTTTCATAATCACCAACATCTCTATGTAGTTTCCGTTGTTTCCGATATTTGATATCGTCTTCGTGTTTTTTTAAACGGCCCTTCAGGTCTTCTTTGAATTTTTTTATCACCTCTTGTTCCGGGTTGTTCTCAAATTCCTCCTCCAGTTCTTTCAGCTGTTTTATGATATCTTCCCGTTCCTCCCAGGCATATTTAATGAGAATACACAGCATATTTCTACTGCTGGCTGCTGAATTCTCAGACCAATCCTGCAACATTTGTGGGTTCGGTGATTCATGAGAGGGGGTTATATGGATCCTAAGTCCTCGTGGCACCATTTTTTTTATCTACATAATCCTGTAGAGAGGTGGCTTCCCACCATCGTGAGCTCTCTTGTTTCTTTGATTTTTCATATTTTCTCAACCGGACACTCAACGGATTGCTCCCCGCTTGCTCGATTGGTTTCACTAATGTGGTCCCCTTTCCTGGTGCTCTTGCAAAAAGGGCAGCTGCTTCGCATTTCCTTTCCCCATCCTCATCCATTCTTAATGAGAAGTATTTGTATTAGTATTTAGTATGTCTTTGTACACTTTGTGAGGCCCCTTCAACACTTGTAGGTTCAACTAGGAATCTGGGCGATGCTTTCTGCCCTTGCACAGTTCGTTTTATAATGTGCTGTAACTTCCCCCGCTCATCTGAGCGGTTCCTGATGCCGCGTTATTTCTCACCGGATACCGCGCTGAAGGAGATACCAGGTCATTAAGCACAATTGCTTATTCTCAGGGAAGCGTCCCGACCTGTCCTTCACCTCCCCACCCGCGTGACACCGGAACACCCAACTCACCCCCGCCGGAGGCTACACAGAGGAATGCCGGCGCACTCCTGCACCGCCCTTCCCCACCCCACCTGCGAAAAATGAGTAAAGGGCTCACCGTGCACACGAGGAGGTCGCGCTCTTGTCCGGGAATGTTTATTTCTTCGTTTCGTTGCTGCTGGTTCGCAGTATCTTCTCAAGCGGCAGGCACTGAATCCCTCGATAATGTTCCAAAAACAAGAGGAGTCCTTCTGGGATCCTTTCTCCCCCGGTCAGGTGGCGCATAGGTTCGGCGGACTTCTCACAGCCGAGAATTTTATTTCATTCCACAGGATGCCTCAAAGCAAAAAAGATGCGCACTCGGGAAGCAACAGCCAAGGATTTTATTCCTAGTTACACGCTACGCGTTTCGGCACGAATTGTGCCTTGATCACACGTTAAACCACACTGTGAGGGGAACCATGTTATATACAACAATCAACATAAATGAGGTAAATAAGCAAGTCATGTGACTATGCATGTAACCATAGCCGCCATCTTTAAACGTGGATTCGTATATCAAATAGAAGTTCATGCATTGTACATTTTCTCATCCATGTCTTAGTCTATTAAACTATTAAACATTGTATATGTACATTTGGCGGTCTCTAAATTTCGAATTTGTTGTAAACAAAAACGGAACTGAAACGGGGAAAAAAACCCAAAATCTTATGTAAGTAAAGTGTCTTACTCGATTCTGTTTGGCGACCTCATGTCTATTTTCCAACCATATACAACTTAATTCACAGGTCAAGTGCCTATAGTAAGTTGGAACAGCGAGGTCTATGATGATTACTAAGATCTAGTATCAGCAAATCATACATTATATGACACAGTACCATCATATCTACAAATTAAAGCATATTGTGGAATGAAATAAAATTCTCGGCTGTGAGAAGTCCGCCGAACCTATGCGTCACCTGACCGGGGGAGAAAGGATCCCAGAAGGACTCCTCTTGTTTTTGGAACATTATCGAGGGATTCAGTGCCTGCCGCTTGAGAAGATACTGCGAACCAGCAGCAACGAAACGAAGAAATAAACATTCCCGGACAAGAGCGCGACCTCCTCGTGTGCACGGTGAGCCCTTTACTCATTTTTCGCAGGTGGCGTGGGGAAGGGCGGTGCAGGAGTGCGCCGGCATTCCTCTGTGTAGCCGCCGGCGGGGGTGAGTTGGGTGTTCCGGTGTCACGCGGGTGGGGAGGTGAAGGACCGGTCGGGACGCTTCCCTGAGAATAAGCAATCGTGCTTAATGACCTGGTATCTCCTTCAGCGCGGTATCCGGTGAGAAATAACGCGGCATCAGGAACCGCTCAGATGAGCGGGGGAAGTTACAGCACATTATAAAACGAACTGTGCAAGGGCAGAAAGCATCGCCCAGATTCCTAGTTGAACCTACAAGTGTTGAAGGGGCCTCACAAAGTGTACAAAGACATACTAAATACTAATACAAATACTTCTCATTAAGAATGGATGAGGATGGGGAAAGGAAAAGCGAAGCAGCTGCCCTTTTTGCAAGAGCACCAGGAAAGGGCACCACATTAGTGAAACCAATCGAGCAAGCGGGGAGCAATCCGTTGAGTGTCCCGTTGAGAAAATATGAAAAATTAAAGAAACAAGAGAGCTCACGATGGTGGGAAGCCACCTCTCTACAGGATTATGTAGATAAAAAAAGGGTGCCACGAGGACTTAGGATCTATATAACCCCCTCTCATGAATCACCGAACCCACAAATGTTGCAGGATTGGTCTGAGAATTCAGCAGCCAGCAGTAGAAATATGCTGTGTATTCTCATTAAATATGCCTGGGAGGAACGGGAAGATATCATAAAACAGCTGAAAGAACTGGAGGAGGAATTTGAGAACAACCCGGAACAAGAGGTGATAAAAAAATTCAAAGAAGACCTGAAGGGCCGTTTAAAAAAACACGAAGACGATATCAAATATCGGAAACAACGGAAACTACATAGAGATGTTGGTGATTATGAAAGCGGTCGAATATTGACCTATAGCCCAAAATATGACTATTTGTACAATCAAACTGGCATACTAAATCAAACACCGGCAGGCACCATACCAGGGGGGGAGCCAACAAGGATTATTGAAACCTCAGGATCTGATACTGACCTATCCAGACAAACAGCAAGTACCTCCTCAGAACCAGAAATAATCACTAAACAGGCGAATTTTTGGGACGAATTTCGGGTATTAAGAACACGACACAAGAAAATACCAGAATCCACCCAAGTGTTTCAGAAGAACACACAACGAGGTCGACCAAGGGGACGAGCAAAAGGCAGGGGAGATCCAAAAAAAGACGACTCAAGCTCCAGCAGAGACGACGAAAAGACCAAAAAGCCAGTGGGAACCGCAAGAGGTGGCTTCAAGAGAAGGAAATAAACATGGATGAACAAACGGTAAACAAAACTATAATCAATTTATCCGCAAGAACATTGACTTTTGAAGAAAAATGTACACTGTGTCTAGGCTTAAGCTTCTGTCGTATCTGAATAATTAAAAAGTTCAGTAGAAGAGTGGACATTTTTAAATTTGTAAGGAAACTTAAGTTACACAAATGGCACTCTTTTAGACAGATGCGAATGTCAGAGACACAGGGTGAAAATGACAACTCACCTGAAATTGTAGAAGGAAATGATGAAAGTCTATTACTGGTGGATATCTTATTGGATAGTCAGGAGTATATTGAAACAGAGAGTGTGGGTGAGGTTAGAACAGATAGAGCAGCATGCTCATCCTTTAAACCCAAATCCGTATTTTGTCCAATCATTCCCCACGACTCTATAGATACCTTTCATGAAGTTGTCACAAGGGAACTCAAACAATTGAAACACACTAAACAGAAGTTTTTAAGGAATGAGTTCAATCTAACTAAAAAACAGAGACAATTCATCCTTGAACTCGCAGATGATAACAATGTTATTCTCAGACCATCAGACAAAGGGGGTAATATTGTGCTGTGGGGGAGGGATTTGTATATAAAAGAAGCCTTACGACAACTAGATACTAGTCATTTTTATGAGAAATGTACCATAACAAAATATAATGACAGTGTCATGGAAACATGGGAGAAGATTAATGAATGGCGAACTGAGGGTCTTCTTACATGGCAGGAATTCTTTTTTCTTAAGAAAGACTATCCAAAGATACCGATTTTTTACCTTCTCCCGAAGGTGCATAAGAACGCGAATGAGCCTCCTGGTAGGCCAATTATTTCATCCATAGGGAGTGCTAATGAGAATTTGTCACCATACATTGACCATTTCTTGAGGGAATATGTTTGTGGACTTCCAACATACATAAGAGATACCACACATTTCCTGAATAGATTAAATGAAATACAATGGGCAGAGGGCTCTCTGCTCATTACCATGGACGTTAGTGCCCTGTACACGATAATTGATCACGTACAGGGCTTGGAAGCGAGTTTCCATTTCCTCAAACACAGGGACCTATGTTTTCAAGACCATACCCGCATGATCATCGACATGATGAAAATATGTTTGAGAAATAACATCTTCATGTTCGATGGCAGTATGTATAGACAGATACGCGGAGCGGCAATGGATTCGGCATTTGCTCCTAGCTTTGCTAACCTATTTCTAGGGAAATGGGAAGAAGAAATCAGAAATGATGATAATCTTAGAGCAGATCTGAGCAAAGTAACAGTATGGATGAGATACATAGATGATCTCTTTTTGATTTGGCACGGCACAGAAGAGGAAGCAATAAGGTTTATTGGAAAATGGAATACTAATGAGTATAACATACACCTTACTTATAACATCAGTCCAAAATGTGTAGAATTTCTTGATGCAGAAATTGAGATAGTTAACAACCAACTGGTTTCTAAATTGCACAGGAAAGATACGGCTGGCAACAGCCTACTCCATGCCCTCAGTGCTCACCCTGATTCTTTAAAGTGGAGTATTCCATATGGAGAGCTACTGAGGGCAAGGAGAAACTGCAGCAGTGAGGAAGGATTTGCTGCTGAGCAAGAAACCATGTTATGCAGATTTAGGGAGAGGGGGTACCCTGAAGGGGTTCTAAAAAAAGCAGTCCAAAAAATTACATCTGTTGAAAGAGTTGACACCCTTATACCTAAACCTACTATCTCTGATGATAATGAAGCAACACGTACCGTCACTACGTATAACCAGAAATCTGGAAAGGTCCATAAGATCTTAGCCAATAACTGGAAAATCCTTAAATCTGATCAGGTAGTAGGCCCACTCCTGAAGGAAAGACCACAAATTACATACAGAAGGAGTAGGAATCTCAGAGACATGTTAATAAAGGGAGATATTACGGAAAATAAAAAACATGTCCAGGGCCTCAAGGGATTTTATCCCTGTGGACATTGTAAAGCCTGTAAAGCGAGTGTCATGGTTAAAGAGGTGGAAATCCCGGGAAGAGAGGAACGGAAGGTCATCAAACAATTCTTGACATGTAATTCAAACTTTGTTATTTATGTGCTAGAATGTCATTGCAAAAAGAGATATGTTGGCAGTACCACATGTGTGGTGAAAAAACGCATACTTGAACATCTCAGAGCGATCACACATGTGGACAACAGATATCCTATTGCAAGACATTTCTATGAGTATCACAATTCTAATAATTCCCTCTTGAAATACTTCGCATTGGAACAAGTCAATGTAGGAAGAAGAGGTGGGAATCGAGAATTGGCCCTCAGGAAGAAAGAATCTAGGTGGATTATGGAATTAGAGACCAAATTCCCTGGGGGGCACAACCTTGATGAGGAACTCGCGACCCACTTACATGAAACCTAAGATTTAGGGTAAAATGAGAAAAAATACGTCCTATGTGGATAATGGGTCATTATGTGATTATATAATCTGTTATCTGAAATATGATATAATGAACATAATTCTTGTACATGATGTATAGAGACACCCCGCAGTACCATTTTCTGGGAACTATAAATATAGTCCCTTTTTAACTTCACTTTGTAACAAATTTTAAATGTGTGTTTATATGTCTTTTGTAGGAAGAAAGAAAGGGAGAAGTCACTTCGGTCAAGGTTGATTGATGGTTTCTCTAGACAAATCTTTGTCATTTGGATGAAAGACAATTTATAATTTGGATTCGAACATTTTCTTTGGGTATTATTTGCACTTGTATCTGATTTCGGGAACATGTCTATTGCATACTGACGTGGGAGGTCTGGATTGATTAGACTGCCTAAAGATAAATGTGGAAAGTTAACTTTATTTTGTTGAAAGGATGTGAAAGTACAGACTCAAATGAAGAGATAAAGTTTGGTCCGAGGCTTGGGAAATGATCGTTTCAAGGGAACAGGCACTAGACCTGGTTATTGTAGATATGATGGCACTGTGTCATATAATGTATGATTTGCTGATACTAGATCTTAGTAATCATCATAGACCTCGCTGTTCCAACTTACTATAGGCACTTGACCTGTGAATTAAGTTGTATATGGTTGGAAAATAGACATGAGGTCGCCAAACAGAATCGAGTAAGACACTTTACTTACATAAGATTTTTGGGTTTTTTCCCCGTTTCAGTTCCGTTTTTGTTTACAACAAATTCGAAATTTAGAGACCGCCAAATGTACATATACAATGTTTAATAGTTTAATAGACTAAGACATGGATGAGAAAATGTACAATGCATGAACTTCTATTTGATATACGAATCCACGTTTAAAGATGGCGGCTATGGTTACATGCATAGTCACATGACTTGCTTATTTACCTCATTTATGTTGATTGTTGTATATAACATGGTTCCCCTCACAGTGTGGTTTAACGTGTGATCAAGGCACAATCCGTGCCGAAACGCGTAGCGTGTAACTAGGAATAAAATCCTTGGCTGTTGCTTCCCGAGTGCGCATCTTTTTTGCTTTGAGGCATATTGTGGAATGAAATAAAATTCTCGGCTGTGAGAAGTCCGCCGAACCTATGCGCCACCTGACCGGGGGAGAAAGGATCCCAGAAGGACTCCTCTTGTTTTTGGAATATATATATATATATATATATATATATATATATATATATATATATATATACATATACATACATACATACACTCAGTTGTCAATCCTCTAAACGGTGCTTCACTTCACCGAATTGACACAGACCATCAAGGATGCTCCAACTAAATGTATCCATGTAATCATGCACGCTATAACGCATTTCTGCCACGGCCTTGATCAAATGAATGTGGCGGTGCCATACTGTTGAACTGTATGTTGACAGTCGGCATGAACATAGACAAAACACTGTAAATTGCTACTTGCACAAAATCACAAATGTATTCATCTCAATGAATTTTGAGCTATAATATTAGTAATTTAAGAATAAATTTCATATAATGTGGTATATATTTGTACATTTTATGGTACCCCCTACAATATTTAAAGATACACTATGACATTAGTCATTGCCCAATTGTGCCCTGCACAGACAACTCAAACTGTGTGGTAGTACAATTTTGTTTACTATGCTCTTGTGAACAAATAATGTGTCAATAACAACAATATGATGTATCGGTGTTCTAGCTATGTGTAAAACATAAAGCACCTAGTGAGCTTAACAGATTAAATGTGACGTGCCGACCTAATAATCACACCTAATGATCAATCCTACACACCATTATGTATGTAACCAAACGTATAAGAAAATTTATTATATGAGCATTGCTTTACTTAGTGAACAGAAGTGCTAAAGAAATTCATTATGCATGTATGTGTACATTGTCGACAATCATCAAACAATGTACATGCAGGGAAAAGTTAGATCATTAATCTTTTAAAGAAGTCATGTAAATCCTCTTAACTGTTCAAACCATCAGTTATGTTATTACTGATGACATCTCAACGGACCTCACATATGTCACTGACCATGCCATCAGTGATGTCATATGTGAAGTCATAAGAAGTGCATTGGAGGGGCATAAGTTATAGTTAGCTCAGGTAACTATAATTGCTGAATTTTACTGGTTTTGTATGAGTTAAATCTGAGCCCAACTATAACATCCCTGTAACCTTTGGTTTTTTAAGTGAATTTATAAGGTTTTCCAAATTCTGTTTCTTAACTATAATGTCCCTATAACCTGTGGTTTTGTAAGTGAATGTCTATGTTTTTTTATATAGTAGTAGCATTTGCAGAGTGGTCGAGAAAAGGGGTGGGGCATCCGACCAACTCTCAGGAATGCTTCTGTGTTATACTTACTGGAGGCAACAGTAGGGCCTCTGGCTCCAAGAACCCAGAACATCCAAGAGGACTTCATCTCCCAGCCAGCAGTGTGCCAGGAGGCATGTTTGCAGAGTGGGAGAAAAAGAGGGCATAGCCTCTGAAAACCTCTCAGCAATTCTAGTGTATACGACTTACTGGAGTTAACAGGAGGGCTTGTTGGCCCCCAAGGATACTTTAAAGGCAAGGGAATTCATCGCCCAACTAGCAGTGCACCAGGAAGCGAGTTTGCAGAATTGTGGATAAAGGGGGCGTGGCCTTCCTTAGTCCTCTCAGCAATCGTGCTCTGTGGGACTTACTGGAGGGAACAGAAGGGCTTGTTGACCCCCAAGGACCCTCTGTAGCCAAGGGGATTTCATCCCCCAACCAGTTGTGCACCAGGAGGTGCGTTTGCAGAGTGGTGGTAAAAGGGGTCAGGACCTCCGGTGACTTGCTGGTCCCGCTTTATTTATTTACTTTATTATTTATTAAGGGAGGGGCCCACATGGCCCCCTTCCCTGGGCCAATTTCTGTCCCGGGAACCCCATCCCCCTTGGCCAGGCCTTTTTTTGATTGATTTATTTTTAACTTTTTAAACTTTTAATTAAGGGAGAGGGGACGCGAAGGGCCTGCCTTGGCCGATTTGGCCCCGGGATACCATCACCATCCCCCGGGGCCCGGCCTCTCTTCTAGCTGCCCTGGTCCCACCCAGGGCACTCAGTTGCTTTTGTTGAGGATTGCAGTGGGAGCCTGAAGGGCCCTGCGGTCCCTACTGGCTCCTTGCCGCCTGGGGAGCCGGCATTGCTCTTCCACATAGGGAGCTGCTAAGCATCCAGCTTCCTCTGTGAAAAAGCAATTGTGCTACGCTTCTAGCAAGCAAGAGCATTTTTTATGTTCTCGCTTGTTAGGAGAGCACAGTTTGCTATGGCTTGGCAGGAGCTTTACTGCTCCCACCAAGCCATAGCAAACAGCTATGTCCTGGGGTGGGCACCCCAGGACATATCAGGAGCCGACCATGTGGGGTGGCCATATTGGGGGGTACATGTATGGTTCCAAGAGGGGAGCTGTGCAGCCCCCCCTCCTTTCTTAGAATTTGCCCTGGGGAGTTGATGGTCCCTGGGGCTGTGGGGGGCCGCGTTGCCCACGCAACAAACCCCTACAAAAACCCCTTGGGGGTGGCGGTCCCCCGGGCTGTGGTGTGGTCCTGGCAGCCCCTCCCATTAATTTAAATTAAAGCCCCGTGGGGGTGGTGGGCAGCGGGGTGTCCCTGTGCACCCACACATTCTTTAAACATAAAGCCCTGGGGAGGTGGCAGTCCCCAGAGCTGGGGGAAGGGATCCAAGAGGCCCTCCCATTGATAAATGAATAATCCCCAGGGAGGTGGTGGTCCCCAGGGCAGCGAAGGGGGGCCATATGGGCCTCCTCCGCATTTCTTTGTTAATCTCTGGTAGTCCCTGGAGCACCAATAAGCCCCACAAGGGGGGGGGGACGTGCAGCCCCCTTCATTAAAATGCCGCCAGTGCCTGGCCCACCCTGGGGCCGATTAGTAACAAAGTGCATGAGTCCGCAGGTCATTTTTTTTCCCATTTTTGGAGCAGATCCATCCATGGATTCTCAGCAAAATTGAATTTAAAAAAATGCTTTTAGCCACAAGCGCATATCTGGGAAGTCACGGTATTCCTACCCTATCCCCTTTTCGTTACACGATAACTATGGTGCAGTCATTTTATTCTGCCCACACCAATTGCATGTCTGACTTGACAAAATAATCTGTATGGCTAACTTGCTGACTTCTCTTCTACAGACTGATTATTTTGGCCAAACTCATTCTGACCACAATCTGCAATATTTACAGTTGTCATGGACCATCACTACAGCCGTCATTCCCAGTTGGCGGTTACAGCCGGGGGCTCTGGAGGATCCTCCTTTCCGGGCCTCTACGGGTACCACCATAGTTAAATATTTTGACCATCATGACTAAATGCATCCCACTCGAGAAGTTGTGTGGATGCTGTACAAACTCCCTATACCTGGACACTGCAACAATACACAATGTAATATGCGTAGATATATTGAATTTTAGTTCATAACAGTTTTGCTTTGCTGATATTAATCAATGATGTAAAAAAATGTAAAACAACATCAGGCATTCTTGTTGACTCCCATAGTTTGCGGAGTTCTGAGGAATCACAAAATTTGTCATTAAGTCCAAAATCTAATTCTTTCAGAACATTTCTTAAAATGGTTCCTGCTGACTTTACTGCATTTTGTGATCTTATTTTGGCAGCAAGAATGTCAGGAGTCAAATCAGTTGAGAACACTATAAGTGGCTCATTCTTTTCAGTACACTAACAAAATCGGATTCTGTCATTGTACATTCCCACCAGAAAAATCTTAATTTCATTATTATGGATCAATACAGTTTCATCAATGTTGACCATTTTTTCTCTGATCTCACTGACTGTGAACCTGTGGCCAGGACTCAAGAGTGGATTTAAAACTTCCTTTGCTTTTTCAAAGAGTACAAACTTAACTGAAGGCTGGCGGTTAGGTTGCTCCTGGGAGCTCATTGTATATTCATATTTTCAAATGTATGTACACATGCAGTTCAGTTGGGCATACAGAGCCGCTGCAAATACATTCATTTTGCTGTTTAGATCAGCTACTTGACTGAAAACCTGATCTTACAAAAAACTAGCTGCAGATAAAAACATGTTTGCCCTTTGAGACTCACATACTCTGTACTTAGTTATTTCATCATTCCCTTTGGCCCATGTTCTGGCTAAACCACATAGAACACATTGGAGATCCTCTACTTTCAAATCAGTTGTTGGAGGTGGGCAAGGGGAAGCCATCAATCTTTTAGGAGGATGGGCATTGGGTTTGTTTGTCGTCGCTTTCTCAGAAGACTCAGATTCTTGTTGTGATTCATTGGTTTCTGCTATATTTTTATTGATTTTTTCCATAGTATATGATCTGTAGCACTTGTGGTTACAATGTTAAAATATGTGATCCCCTTCGTCCATCAGTTTCAATCTTTTGTAAACTTTGTCCTGCTGTATTTCTGCAACATATTGAACTCTCTTCCATCCAGCTGAAGTTGATGTTAGCTTTTCTTTTGGATTAGTTTGGCATATGACACAGTTTTCTTTGTTGAAGGAATCCTCAGAGTGTTGCAAACTACAAAATATGTCAGGAGGTAAAGATCCTCTGCCACCACCTGCTTTGCTCATGGGTACAAATTTGAATCAAGAAAAATCTAAAATAAAAAGAATATTAAAATGAACTATCAATGTATGGCTAAAACCAATTTTGGAAAAAGGCAGAAGGATTGCTCTGAGGAGTTATTTTCTGTCACTATAAAACTACTTGACCCCCAAAACCTATGTTTTGACACCAAAATGAAGTATAAAGTTCTCATAGTTCTTGATATATTACTTCATCACAACAACACATTCGCCATTTTTAAATATGTCATCCAGAAAAATACGGCTTGGATTAGATATGTCTAACCAAGCCAAATTACTTCACTAATGATAAAAACCACAAATCAAAAATGAAAATCTCTGGACAACAATTGTTTTACAGAGGTATATCAAGGGGCCCGGACTATTTGTGCATAATCTAATCAAAGGCGTTGCAGTGTATTGTACTGTTAACCATAGACAATCCTGTCAATGTAAGCAAGCCAGTGTCATCTGTAAACAGCAAATGATGGAATTTGTAGGAGTATCTAGATTCAACCATTCTAGATAGCCGCTAACATCATTCAAGCACAGAGTAAAAGGGAAGCAGGTAAAAACACACCCTTGGCACTCCCATCCAAATGAGAAACATTCTCAAGACACTCCTCATGTATTCCATCCCAAATTAGTGCAGTAGTATCTATGTCAAAGCCCTGTGCAGCTGCTATTCATTTCTGTATAGTCCACGAAGATTCGGTGAAAGCCACAATTGATTGTTTTTGACCAAGTAAGTCAAAAGTCAACTTTAAGGCTATGAACATTATATATGCTGACATATTTCATGCAGACAATATATAGACTTACAGTCTTGTCTGCAATGCCAATACTCACCCTAAAGGGAGCTTGGATATCAGTTAAGATGGCTATTGAGAAAACACAGACCTGGTTGTAATTCAACAATACTCAGCCATATTTCTTACCAAGATCGTTCACCAGAGAAATAGGTCCACAATTGGCTGTGTTGGCCCAGGTATTATATGCAATAAGACTCATATCTAACATTTGACCATCTTCCCCTATCATGCTGGCATCAATTAGCACTCAGCTAATTGTATATTGGATGAAATGCTAAACATTTTTCACTAATGTGGGGGTAGAATGAGCCCCACTGACGCCACTTAAGGCTACGGATAGTCAAACCTAAAAAAAAAAATCATCTGTTGTCTGCAACACACAGTTGTGTTTCCCAGCCTGCTTAGACAAATCACAATCCTATGCCCACTTACCATCACACTAGTATATTTTTTAAGCTATGTTGCACAGCAACATTTCTGCTGTGCAGCATGGTGGAAAGTAAAAAAAATTGGTATCACGTGGCCTGCGTTGACCGTGCGTCATTGCACTTTTTAAAAAAAAATGATAATAATTGACTTTCAGCCATGCGGAACAACAGATTTATGCTGCTGTAAAATAGGGCTAAAAACAATGATGTAGCCAATTGATCTCGCATAGGCGAGACCTTTTGGCTTTGCCAATGCCTATTTGTATTTAAATGCCATTGCAACAACACAGTGGATTAACATTTTATGCGGGCCTGAAGCTATGTGAAAATAATGAAATGGTGAAAGGGGGTTGGTGGACACATTAGCCCTACGGTATTGTGGCAGTTGATCATTACACTGTTTTGGATGCTCACACATTACCCAAAAACACCCAGAACATGTTTTCCCAATTTCTCTTTTTATTATTATTAAACACCACAGGCATCACAAGGGGTATGGAAGGGCTTTAAAAGAACAATATGTTAAACATATAGTCAAGCTACCAAGGTTGGTTTTGAATCCATAAACAGGAAAGGAATGCATGATTTGTGGATAAGACATTTGCCCACGACCCTATCTTCTAACGACTGAACATAATCATACCTTCTCTTTAGACATGGCAGCATTGTTGAGTGGTATTTTCTATACTTTTATGTGCATGTTTCAGACATTTGCTCAAAGTTTAGATTGGAAAGTGTTCTGCATGAGTATTTTTCAATAGAACTGGTACATTTGTGCAACAATAATCAAAGATTTTATTTGCAGTATTATAGAAGGGATAAAGTACCCACTGCCATACATTATAAGAATATAGCAAGTCACTGAGGAGATTCATAAACATATAGAGGAACAAGGCCAAAGGCTGAGTTCCTTTGTAAGGTTATGCAACTCTGAGATGACTTGCAATATCCTTATGAGAGTGCCAGGGGGTACTTTATCCCATACAATACATGGTCACACCATCACCGTTCACACAAACCCCTTAAAACCTTAGTGCCTAGCTCTTTTATATGAAAGAGTGAGCTAATTTGCAAACATGAAGTATGAAAATAAAACCTGTAACAGATCAATACAAGTCAGAATTTAAAAAAAGATGCAGTAGCTCGGAATGTGTAGATACCGAGAAAAGCTAGAGCTTATTTTTTGCTATGAGTGCAAAAAATAAATATATTGTCTCTGCTTGTCATTGTAAGCTATAAAAATGGAGCAGAAGCAAGAAAAGCAACATTCTGTTTGTTGCTTTAAACGGCTGCTTTAATTACTTTCTGTGTCCTGACCTTCCTTTTACCTCAGCTACTGGCTCTGGCAGCAGGATGGTGATATCAGAACTTGATTGCAATAACCTTACGTTAGTCCATTTCTGGCGTCTTTTCTTTATAATCGGTGATTTGGTGCCTGGCAAGTTGCTGATTATAAAGAAATGTATGACTTCCGTTTTACAGGCATTACAGACTCCCAAGTATTATATGGCAAAATATTCGACAATTTTTCGAGTCGGAACCGGGGAACGTCGGCCGAAATAGAATGTAACAGCGACGTGGGGAGGAAGGGGGAAAACAATGACAGGAGGAGACCGAGTGCAAGCAACAACGGGCAAGCAACGGCGACAGGAAAGAATGACGATGGAGGAAGAAAGAAAAAAAAGTTCCTGAATTCAAGCACGAGAAGCAGTAGGACATTAATCATGCAACTAATCAGTACTTGGTCCCTGATCCATCCAAGGACAAACATGTGAAGAAGAAAGTGAACCCGGCACATGGAAATGTGAGTGACGATGAAGCAAACAAATGGAAAGCAATGGACAGGCTCTAGGCCTTTTGTTTTTTTAAAGAAACAAAAGATCTCGACAGCAGTCTCAGAGGAGCCCGAAAGAGAGTTTATGTCAGCAGACATTACACAGTCCAAGCAGGCACTTTTTAATGTCTCTTCTGTGCTAGGCAGGGATTCTTATGATGGAACCTAGTTTGGAATGTATTATAATTGCACAATAATGTCACATAATACTATACTGGAGAGGCACTAACTAAATAAGTCTCAAACCCGTGGAGTATGAGGAAATTCCAGCGCACAAGCATGCTGCTAGACATGTTAAAAGAGGCCATGAGCTATACAGGTCTGAGAGACCGCAACTATTATGCATAGCTCACAATCAATCAATCATAGCATTTGTATAGCGCACTACTCACCCGGAGGGTCTCAAGGCGCTAGGGGGAAGGGGGGGTCTGCTATTGCTCGAACAGCCAGGTCTTGAGTTGTCTCCTGAAGGCGAGATGGTCCTGGGTCAGCCGAAGGTGGGTGGGGAGGGAGTTCCATGTCTTGGCCGCCAGGCAGGAGAAGGATCTTCCTCCAGCGGTGGCTCTTCGGATGCGTGGTACGGCGGCGAGGGCGAGGCTTGTCGAACGTAGCTGGCGGGTGGGCGTGTAGAAAGTCAAGCGGTTGTTGAGGTACTAGGGGCCCAGATCCTGGAGGGACTTGTGTGCGTGGGTGAGGAGTCTGAACGTGATTCTCTTGCTGACGGGGAGCCAGTGCAGGTCCTTCAGGTGGCCGGAGATGTGGCTGCGTCGGGGGATGTCCAGGATGAGTCGGGCGGAGGCGTTCTGGATGCGTTGGTGTCTTTTCTGTAGCTTGACTGTGGTTCCGGCGTAGAGGGTGTTTCCGTAGTCCAGTCGGCTTGTGACGAGTGCCTGGGTGACCGTCTTCCTGGTTTCGGTCGGGATCCATCGGAAGATCTTGCGGAGCATGCGTAGGGTGTTGAAGCATGATGAGGAGACGGCGTTGACTTGTCTGGTCATCGAGAGGGAGGAGTCCAGGATGAAGCCCAGGTTGCGTGCGTGGTCTGTTGGCTTGGGTGCGCTGCCTAGGGCCGGGGGCCACCAGGAGTCATCCCAGGCGGAGGGCGATGGTCCCAGGATGAGGACTTCCATCTTGTCCGAGTTCAGTTTCAGGCGGCTGTTCTTCATCAACTCAGCGACGTCTTTCATCCCTTTGTGAAGGCTAGTTCTGGTGGTGGCGGGGTCTCTGGTGAGGGAGAGGATCAGTTGGGTGTCGTCGGCATAGGAGATGATGTTGAGGTTGTGTAGGCGTGCGATGGCTGAAAGGGGTCTCATGTAGACGTTGAAGAGGGTGGGGCTGAGTGATGATCCTTGCGGTACGCCGCAGATGACTTCGGTGGCCTCGGATCGAAACAGGAGGAGGCGGACTCTCTGTGTTCTTCCGGCGAGGAACGAGATGATCCATTCCAGTGCCTTTTCTTGGACACCTGTGTTGCTTAGGCGTTGGACTAGGGTGCGGTGGCAGACGGTGTCGAACGCTGCGGAGAGGTCCAGGAGGATGAGGGCCGCTGTTTCCCCGTTGTCGAGCAGGGTTCTGATGTCGTCGGTGGCTGTGATGAGGGCGGTCTCGGTGCTGTGGTTGGCTCGGAAACCAGACTGCGAGGGGTCAAGGGATCCGTTCGTCTTGAGGAAGGCGGCAAGCTGTCTGTTGACGGTCTTCTCAATGACTTTGGCAGGAAAAGGGAGGAGCGAGATGGGGCGAAAGTTCTTGAGGTCGGTGGGGTCCGCTGTTGGTTTCTTCAGTAGGGCGCTGAGTTCGGCGTGCTTCCAGCTCTCTGGGAAGGTGGCGGTGTTGAAGGAGATGTTGATGATGTCCCGGAGTTGGGGTGCGATGATGGAGTCGGCCTTGTAGAAGACGTGGTGGGGGCAGGGGTCGGTTGGAGATCCGGAGTGGATGGTGTTCATCATGCGGGCTGTGTCTTCGGTGGTCACCGTGGTCCATGTGCGGAGGGTGGCGGTGGGAGGCGTTGGTTCGACGGTTGGGTGCGTGGATGGTGCGTGGATGTCGGCGATCTTGCGGTGGAAGAACGAGGCGAGAGAGTCAGGTGCTGGAGAACTCCTTGACGATGCTGAAGACTTCCTTGCTGTCGTGGGCGTTGTTGTCCAGTCGTTCCTTCAGTGATTTCTTCTTGGTGGTGCAGATGAGCTGGTGGTGCTTGCGGGTGGCTTGTTTGAGGGTGGTCATGTTGGCTGTGGTCTGGTTTCGGAGCCAGGCTTTCTCGAGGGTGCGGCAGTTCTTCTTGGAGTCCCTGTGAGTTCGTCGGTGAACCAGGTGGCTTTCTTGCTTCTGGGTCTGCTGGGAGGGTTCTTCAGTGGCGCGAGGTCGTCTGCGCAGGCGGTCAGCCACTGTGTAAAGTTACGGGCTGCTTCGTTGGGGTCCGTTGTGCTGGCGGGCGGGTTCTGGCTGAGGGAGGTGGTGAGCTGCTCAGCGGTGATCTTGCTCCAGCTCCTTTTACATTTAGGTTCCAACCTCATTATACCCACATTTGGTATTTTTAAAATTACCAAAGGCTTATGACGTGTTTACCTTGCCAGGCCAATTTGTGGTAATGGACATTGTGAGTTGGAAGATCATTTCAATGTCTTGGGACACTACTATGGTACGCGATTGATAGCCATTCTTCAGAGAACATAATGATTCCTGTCAAGTCCCGGAGTACAAGGGATGGGTGAGATATTTAACACACCAGTAAACAGGAGTAAATGCATCCTATTTCAAGATTTACTTTAGGAAATTAGCAATTGCCTACATATTCTGCATGTTTTTGAATTTAAAGCACATTTTTAACCCAGTAAATGTCCGAAAATTTGACCTTTTGGTATTGTTTACTGCAAATCTGCGAATTCCTATATCAGCACAAACAGGAGTTTGTGAAAAGATCAAAGTTTAACCACAATCTTTAATCAGAATGCAGTTGTTTTGGGGCTGGAACGGAAGAATTGCTAGCCCACCACCGAAAGTATTCATAATATAAAATCCAAAAATATTTGCTTTGTTGGGTCTTGTTTTCTTTATATTATGCTACTTGTAATCGTGCATTTCTAATGCAAAGCTCGGAACTGTAGCAACTGAGGGCAAAGCTGAAACCAGCATTGGATGAACTACTCATTGGTGCCATGAGTACCTAGGCGTTCAGCCCTGGGTACCAAGAAGCAAGAACGCTGCTGCGCCTGGCGCGAGTGAGGGATGAAGGACGAGGATGCTGCAGGAATCCTGAGACCGCGTGGGGACCACAGAAAGCTGCGCGTGCTAGGGGAGGGCGGGGGGAGGATGCTGTGGGTGCCAGGTGAGACAAAACGCTGCAGGAGTCAGGTGAGAATCCAGGGGCCCGGATACTGCAGACTGCAGGGCAGGCTCATGTGTGAGAGCTGGGAACACGCTGCTGCCCGGAGCATACATAGGACTGCGCGTACTGGATGGGAATGAGAAGTGTCATCACTAGGGACGGTCTGCAGCCCAAAAAGGCAGGAGTGGAGAGAGAGAAGGCAGAGCAAGGAGAGAGGGAGGGGGAAGAGGAGGCAGACGGAGAGCACAGTTAAAGCAACTGGGACAGCGGAGGAGGGCGACACGCTAGACACAGCAGCAGCCAAGGTCACCATAGACGAGCCTGAACATCGGCAGCGCCCTGCTATTCCCCCCGGGAGGGCAGAGATTCCCGCCCGGGCAGGGCACAGACACCCCGGGGCTTTGCATCACTGCGAGACACAGGGAGGAACATGTTAACACTGCAGAGCTGGCGGGGTCCACTGCGGCTGCTGCCCGCCGGCGAGCAGAGGCGCGTTTGATGGCGCAGCCTGGAGCGCCCTGGCACAGGTTAGGATGCCCTTTTGGGGAGCTTTATGCGTGTGTGTAGTTGTGTGTGTTTCTCTCGTCACAGACTTTTCTCAAGGGTATGTGTTGTCTGTGAGGCGGGTGGGAGTGCCCTGCACTCAAGAAGAGTATGCCAGGAAGAAGCCGTAAGCCTGCTGGTTGTTTGTTAGCACGGAGCTAGACACAGGCAAAGGGCGGGATAGCAGGCTGGAGAGAATAGTAAGGGGGGACGCAGGTACACGGATAAGGATGTTGTCCGAAGGAAGGATACTGAACCGGGTAAATGTATACAAGAAAATGTAGAAACTACTGGTGGCGTTAAGAAGAAGGGGCGGTGAAGGATTGGAATGTATTCACCTCATTTTACAAACAGGCAAAATAACACACACCAACACATACGTCACACGAGCAACCACACGTATAAATAGCGTTTATACATGCAATGGCCACGCATAAGTATACACACTGCCAACACAAAGATTAGATGCACAAATGACACACAAGCTGCATGTAAATGTAAGTGACACATCCACATATCAACTTAACACACACAGAGATGATCTATAAATAACAGCATCATGCGGGTGAGCACACGGTTTAATACATATATAGATAATACTCCTAGGTAACACACATACATGCACCTCGTAATTAACACACCACACACATCCGCGAGCGGCCCACCCTAAATAGCTCCCAGTCAGACTCTTTAGATGCTGGAGGTGGGAGGGAAAGGCGGGAAGAAGGTAAATAAATAAAGGCGACATGAGAGGATAGCGCACAGCCAGGCAAAAGAGCTAGACAGAGCTTCAACGGAGAGGGTACACGAAGAAAGAGACAGAGAGGCCGGGGACAGCCGTCTCCACACCCTTGAGGACGTGTTCAGTAAAAACAGACACGATAAATACTGCGTGTGGTAATTACACTCAAGGGAGACATAAACACAGAGAGGATGAGAGGGAGATAAGAACAGTGGAACAGACGGAGAGAGGACACGGGCGAGAGAGGTAGAGATAGATACAGAGGGAGAGAGACACATTTCAGCGCTATAAAGAGAGAGGCTAGAGTATGCGAGAGAGAAGCAAGCAAGGGAAAGAGAAACAGAAAGAGTAGGGGGTGCTCAGAGAGAGAGTCCAGAAGAGGAAGGCACGTGACAAAGTTAACCCCAAAGACCGAGACTGAGGAGACAGACATACAGATAAGGACGCGCACATCTTGGGTAAGAGGGACAGTGAGCGGATGCACAGTCCGCCTCATTTGATTTGAGCTTCCATTATGGATGAGGTAACAGGCAATCACGACATATATTTACGCTTGTGGTTTTCTTAGTTATCCCTTGTGTCCCATAATTAGATGCCTTTGTTTATTGGCTTCATTTCACAAGAGCTAAACAACGACGTTGAATTTTGGAGATCCCGAAAACAAGTAAATTCGAGTTCTCAGATGTTTAAAAAACACAGTGATTGAAAAGGGACAACCCCCACCACCGGTCCAGAGGGGGAGATCGCAGTGGAGGTGGGATCACTATTGGCGAGCACCACTGGTGGGTCAGGGCTATCAGTCATATCTGCAACAATGCTGCAATTGGACGAGAACTGGTGGTCACATGTGGGGTCGTGCAATCACTGACCTAGCATGGGAGATCAGAGCTATGAGTGTAGCCCGCACACTGTAGAGAAGTGTGGCTCACTGGTTAGAGGAGGCAGACCTGGAAGCAGAGGTCAGCCCGGGACCAGGGTTCAATTCCCGGCTCGGCGGGGTCTTGAGTCCTAAAATGTCCATAGACTCGACAATTCTCGCTCCGGTGCCTACTCGATTCATGGGTTCACACTCTGCGACTCTGGGCTTAATCTCTTGCTTAATCTCCACAACGGCCCGGGATGCCTGGCTTTCACCTTGCGGATACCCTGCCGGGGTTATCTCACAGGGGAATACCAGGACGGGTTCCCTAAGCAAGCGCTTAGAAACCACTTGGTGATTTGCGCTATATAAATTCCTGTACATTTACATTTACATTGCTTTGCCAATGGCTGCTTAGGCCTAGTGGAAGGGATGATAACGGTTTCCACCCACCTCTAAATCTGGGTTATTTGTCAACCTAGGCTTGAGGCCTGGTAGCAAGATGTTCACTATTGAGATGAGCCAGTGGTCTTGGGGCAGTTCCCAGTGTTCCGGTGACCCTAATGAATGTGTTATTTACGTTTTCTCATTCCACTATGCAGAATTTGAAGACAGACATTGGCTCATTGTCTTGGGTATCCCAAGGAAAACTCTACCTGATGCCACCTACTGAGTGTCTCTTCCCTATGCATGACGTATAGACTTCACTTTTAAGGATGTTATTTGTTTCATGGTTAATATTACATTGCTGTGCATCCTCTCTGTGTGTTTGTGGCCTGCTGCACTCTCTTAAGATAAACAATTAATGTCCAGGGTATGTATAAAGCAATGTAGTAGAATTGGTCTCCTTGTAAAGTCTCTTAGCTTAGTCTGATAAGTGAACTGTGGCGCATGAAATAAAATAACTTGGGATATTGAGAAGATTTGATTTCTATCATTATTTTTCCTCAACTAATGAATTCAACTCTAGACTCTATAATATCATCTATGTAGCCTGGACTTTATCTGTGAACTCTGGTAGGTTGATTGATTGTGGAGTTCCTTGGAGAGCTTGTCCATTTGATCGATGCCAAGTGCTTGCAGGGTAATATTTCTTTGTGGTAGATACCTACACCTAGTTCACTCAATAGATTAAAAGTTGTTGACTCTGCAGTGAACTTTCTTAACACATGTAGTGCTTGGCAAACTTATGCCTTGATTGAATATCTTACTATTACCACAGTATTGGGGGAGGAGGGCGTGTCTGCCAAATGGTGGACAGGAGGTGCTGAACAACTGCTCTGCTAAACTTCAACGAAATATTTCAAACATCTTAGAAATGAGGGACTCTAAAGAAACAAAATAATTCACCATTGCATTGCGGATGGAGTGCTGCACCACACTATTTTATTTCTGGACTGTTCTGGTCCCCTTCAGAGAGCTGCATCCTGACATTGCCATCATTTCGGGCATAGATCGGAATGGTGGTGTTGGGACCATTGCATCCTTAAGGTGGGCTGTGCTGAGTCAGCGGGGTGTCTCGAGGACTGCTGGGGCTGCGAAACAGCATACTACCTGGCAGGTTGGTGGCGTTGCCGATTCTGGCGTTTTGGCTTCATTGCACTTAAAGTAGAGGAGGAGACCCTGAAGAGGCCAACAGGCGCCACCTGGATTTCAAGGTGATTGGCGCAGGAGGCCAGCGATCCACTCCTCCCTCACAGTGAATGCTTCTCCCGTTGTGGGTTTCACCCTGCAGGAATCAGCTTGAGCGCGGCACTCATTGTAGTGATCTTTCATTCTGACACCGACACTGCAGCCCTGGGTAAGCTGTGGAGACCCAGTGCTCGGAATCATTGCATCTGCTTGCTAACTCCTCCCTGTGGATTTTCAGTTGGGGGTGGCATCTTGTTCTTTCTGTTCTTCCTGCCCTAACTTGACCCTACCTTTGCCCTGCACTGTATTTCAGTCTGCTGGGGTGACTGGGGCTTGGCCTTTCCTACTTGGGATCAGTGGCGTAGCAAGGGGGGGTCTGCCCTGCGTGGCCTGAGTTTTGGGGCAGCGCCACCCCTCCCCAAAATGCAGGGACCGCCACGGGCGGCCATCGGTCTAGCTGTATCACTGCTTGGGGTTGATTGTCCTGGGTAACTAGAAGCATGAGCCTTTTCAAACCTTTTCAAGTCATTTGTGAGGAGTGACTTGGCTGTTTGAAGGCCCAGCAGCAACCCCCTTGAAGCAAATGTCTGTGCAGTGGGTGTACTCCCTTGGATGATGACTGAGTTCCCAGTTTTATTTTGGGGCATCAGAGAAGATGCATGTGGGGGCTGTAGTGCTGCCTACTATAAAGATGTTTCTTACTGAGCCTGTTACTGTGGGAAAATACTTCTGAATGCCCAGGGAGGACAGAAACTGAGGCTGTCAACACTAGAAAATCCTGAATCTGAGATTACAGTACATGTGCTATTGAGCATGAAGAGTGAGTCTTCAGGCAATCATCTGAGGATCTAAGATGGGCGATGACAGGGAACTTTGGTCTTCCCAATAGAGAGAAATGAATCAATTCACTAGTGGGGCACAGAACAAACATACTCAGGTGTAATGGAGCACGGGGCTTCACCACACTAGGTCTCTGACATGACCAGAGCGCAGATCTAGAGGCCACTGAAAGATCAAGAGTCATGCTTGAGAACAAAATCAAAACCGCATCTATAGAGGTAAACTACTCTGTGTTGACTTACACAAAGTCAACAATAGATAGAGACTGTACTACACACTGAAATGTCTGATCTAAAAATAACTGTGCCCGCTCTGTCAGAGTAAACTCATCATCTAGGCAATAGACAGTAGGACACTGAGGAGAGATCCCACAGGAACAACATCCGTCCTGTTAGATTCCCAGAATGAGTGAAGGATAACCTATCGGAACGTCTCATAGAGCACTGGATTAATATATTCTTATGCCCAGAAGGGTAATACTAAGAGTACAAGGGAAACCCAATTTAGCAATCAGTCTGGGACCTTGGGTACTTGTACTGTTTAGGGACCACTGTCTTTAGGGACCGCTGTCTTCAGAAACACTATAAGTTAAGTGTAGAAAATAAATATAGACTAAATAGTTTCTATATTCTTTGTCCAGCCGGACAGAATTTAACATATAGTATATAGGTTTGTATTCAGTTATTCATACAGATTCAAGTGGGACACAGCCTGTGTCTTACTATCACACATAGAACTGTTTGACATGCAAAGGGAGGGGTTCAGGCAAGGGCAACCTGAGGCCTGCATACAATATTCCTTTTTGCAGACTGATAAAGCAAAAGCAAACTATTGCGACATGTTCTATATTACAATCATATGCATATAGTGTGTACAGTGTCGATGGCGTTTCGATCCCTGTTTAAAAATAAAGTGATCATCCTCAGGACATTAGATTCATACCGCCTACGGTGTGTGCTGAGGCTCAAGAGTGGAGCTCTACAGCTGAGAAGGATACAAGCGCTAAAGTATGAAGCGAGTGGTGGTTAAGGTAGAACGGCGGCAAGTTCTAACCGTGTACTTAGTGATTTGGAGCCGTGAATGGGGTTCCATGCGGACAGTTGAGGTGGTGCTCAGGGAATTTTGCGCTGGTACGCCCACTTTGCATCTCATTAGAGATGCAAAGGGAAACGAAGTGAAAAAGGGTGCTAACATGCGATTTTGTTGATAGGGCGATATTTTTATCTCTGCTTCTTTGACTTTTAAAGCCAAAAAAGCAGAGATAAAGCCCTTGTTAATATGCCCCTAAGTGTTAATTAAGTAATAAACTGAGGCCTGATGGAAGTTGGCAGTTTTGTACTTGTCCATACACCTCCCCCATATAGTGACAAGTCTAGCTCGCCTTTGGTAGCATAGGGCATTCGAAGGCAACCCCCTTCAAGTAGGTGTCAGCCTATGCCCACGTTCTGTGGGTGGTCAACCCTGAGTGGGCTAAGATCTTCCATACATTAAATAAAGTGGTATAAACGGCTAGTAATCACCTGATCTAGCAACTTTGTTCATCGTTTTTTTCTTTTTATGTTTCAATTCCCTTTTACTTTTGCTGTTATAATTGTTAAAAACAGTTTAGGGTAGAACGAGGTGGGCAAACTCCCATTTATCCAGGTAAGTGTTTACCTGAGGAGTTGAAGGGATTTCTAGACAGTTAAATGACTCATGTACACAAACAAAGAAAGTGTGGAACCTATCTAATGATTATTATTATAAACAATGCAGATGCTGCCTCGAATGATTAGTGGTGGTTGTCCGTCCCACCTCCTTTCCCTGGGACATCTTAAGACCAAAAGGCTAAAGTAAATCAAAGCTTTAAACTTGCAACATGGAATGTAAAGGGCCTGAATGTTCCTAATAAGGGATATAGGGTACTATCATATCATCGGAGGCAGACCATAAGAGTAGGATTTCTTCAGAAATCGCATCTGGTTGATGCGGAAGTGGACAAGGTCTGCTGAAAATGGAGAGGCCAGATATTGTGCTCCACTCATTGTTCATATGCAAGAGCGGTACTGATATGGCTTGCTTCAGAAGTCGCCTTCCTGCAATATTACACTGAGGCGGATGTGATGGGAAGAGATGTCTTGGTGTACACTCTTTTGAACGGAGGGAAAATCTGCTTTATTAATATATATGCCCCTCATGTCAATGATGGCACGTTTTCTTGGGGAGTAATGGAACCAGTTACCCCATATGTGACTATACCGAGTATATATACATGGGTTGGGTATTTCAACTGTACCCTCGATGGGTATCTGGATAGACACCTTTTCTTGGTGCATGCAAAGCCATCCATGACACATAGCCTAAGGAAAGAGATGGTTCATTCGAACTGTGTGGACAATTGGCGTAAATTACACCCCAGCTAACAGAAATATGCATATAACTCCATGACAAGTGATACCTATAGGTGACTGGATCATTTTCTAGTAAGTGGGGATATAGCAAGGATAGAAACAGCACAATATCAATACCGGATCCTGTCAGACCACTGATCATAGGTCTGGTTCGGACATTACAGTAAACTATGGTTTCCCTGTGGTGGCGACCATGATTTAAAGCCCTGCAAAGTCTAGTTTTTCGAGGTGAGGTAGGAGATGGCATAGACCGTATTTTTTCAATTAATTGGGGTTCGACACTCACCAGGGCTTAAGAAATAGGAGGTCTTTAAAGGGGTGATTAGGGGCGAGAGTAATGACAAGAATGTTGGCATGCAGCAACAATCGAAAAGAGAACTAGCCAAACTGGAAGAGGTCCAGCCTTCAGAGTAAAGAACATTTTGATGCCACCTCCATAACTAAATTAATTACTGCCAAAACAATACTACGAGACAAATGGGACATGTGGGACAGGTTGACACTTCGGCAATATATGTAGAAACGTCATGGAGATGTTGACAAATCAGGAAGGCTGCTTGCTCCATTGGGAGCTACCGCACCCCAAATATTGTCACTTACAGGGCCTGACAGTAGCCTGGGTGGAAACTCGTGTACTGTCATCATTGCTCTGCAACAATAATTGGAACTCATGTATAAGCACCCGTAGAGGCAACATTATTCTACTCCAACAGATTATCTGACAATTCCTTTCCCAAACCTTATGGATACAAAATATGAAAGCTTGGAGGCAGATATTATGAAAGATCACGTTCAGGAAGTACGGAAGGATATGCTCCTTTGCAAGATGCCAGGGCTAGATGGTTTGCTCCCTTAATTTTACCAGACCTCTGCACACCTCCTTCCCAATAAACCTTTAGAAGTGTGCATGGAAGCCATGACACTGAGGCAGTTTTCCGATACTATGAGGGCAGCTGTCATAGTTATAGTACCCAAACCTGATAAAGATCCTTCAAAGATGGGTTGCTATAGACTCCTGTCCATGATTAATACTAATGTTAAACCCCTAGCTAAAGTCTAGGCCAATAGACCACTTCTTGTGATGGGGACACTGGCACATGAGGATTAGTGTGGTTTTATCCTGGAAAGGACCACACTACAAAAACATACGTCAGCTTACCCATGTGCTTGAGGACCTGTCCTGGCAGTTAGGGCTGGACTGTGCCCATTGGGCGCAGGGTCAAGACTGATGTGCGTATGGCCGGGTCCAAACTGGAATGGCATGGTGAGCAAAAAAACGATGGATTTAGGCCCAGATCTCTGTACTGAGGTGAATGTATGACATTATTCTGCATTTTGTCCATCAATTGTTCTTTTTACATTTCACTGATAACAGGAATATAAATGGTGCCTTAGTGGCTCTAGATGTAAAACAGGCTCGTGACATGTTGGGCTGGGATCATATGTCTGAGATATTGCAGAAAATGGGTTTTGGGCCAATCTTTCAAAAATAGGTGAAACTCCTTTACACAGAACCTACAGCCTGGGGGTGATTGTTAATATGGTGTAGGATAAGTGGAGTATTGAGCACGGTATTCGTCAAGGGTGCCCGTTATCATCCCTAATGTTCTTCCTCATATTAGAACCTATAGCAATCACACTATGAGCACTGACACATGAGTGTAGGATCAAGATAGGGGAGGTTACGCTGGCCATTTCAATGTCCACCAACAGCTAGTATATTTATATGATCTGCAGACATTGTTGCCTATTTTTCCAGCAGAATTGGGGAAGTTTTGTGATGCTACTGGTCTGTGTATCTACTTGGCAGAATCAGTGGTCTTTCTGTTGGAATGGCTGGCTGAGATGACACTGGTTGAACTGCCGAATATTACTCTAAGATGGGAATAGGAAGAGTTTAGATGCCTAGGTGTACAGGTAGCACATACAAGGACACTCCAGTAGAGGAGTAACATGGGCAATTTCCTTCTGGGATTGTGGAACTCAATTACTTTCTGGAAAACCCTTCCACTATTTATTTATTTTAAGAATTTTAGATAGCGTTAGCAGGACCCAAGGGTATCATAGGTCTTTAAATCAGTAAATGTTTACTTCAAGGTAATGAGCTAAATGAGCGCAGGTAGGTCAAATCAAGTCAAGTCAGTGGTTAAGTACAGGTGAGATGAAGTTGCGGGGGAAGGTCCTAGTATTGCTGAGGGTGGAGTTGTTGTCTCATTGGGCGGTTAATGATCCACTAATTGAGATGGTGGTTTATTAGGAGATCTTTTAACTGTCTCTTGAACCAGGGGAAGGAGCGGTTGGTCCTGTGCATATTGGTATGGAGTTTCAGATTTTGCAAGCATTGCTTGAAAAAGGAGCGGGCCAGAGTTTTTTGTTTGTGGGCTTTGGGTGGGATGAGGAGCATTGTATTTAAGCTTCTGAGGTTTCTTGTCTGTCCTGCCCTTTTGAGCTTAGCGGCGAGGTAGGTTGTTTTTCCAGTATGTAGGGCTTTGTGGCTAGAGAGTCTGTTTTAAAGCTGCAGCAAGTTTCAATCTGGAGCCATCTCAGATCTTTCAGGGCTGGGCAGATGTGGTCGAAGTTTTTGATTCCTGTCAATAGGCTGCAGCGTTGAGAGTGGTTCTGCTGGGCGCAAGGAGTGATTTGGCAGAGTCTGTGAGGGTGGCACTCTGGTAGTCTGACCTTGACAGCACCAGCACTTGCGTGGCATATTTGAGATCTTCCTGCGGTCGGTAGGGTTTGATTGTGTTCAGAAGTCTCAGGTTGTAGAACACACCCTTCGCATTGTTCTTAATAGGATCTTTCATGGTCAGTTTGTCAAATCTCTAGGGACCACACTGGACTCCAGAGTTGGCTAGTGAGAGAGAGAGCAGTAGAGAGCATCTATGGAGTTCATCCACTCTAGCATCTGGGTGGCCTGCTCTGTATTTGATATGAGTAGAATTTCTGTCTTGTTTTGGTTGAGCTTTAGGTGGTTGCGAGATAGCCAGTGTTGGGCTTCTTTGAGGGTGGCATTTAATCGGTGAATGTCTTCAAGTGAGGAGATTTCCATGTAGAGCTGAGTGTAATTCACAAAAAATGGAAGGGGATTTTAGTTTGGACGAAGATGGCGGTGAGAGGTTCCTTGTAAATATTAAATAGTGGGGAAGACGGGACAGAGTCCAGGGGGACCCCCGGGCTATCGCTGTCGTATCCTAGGTATGATTGTCTATTTTTATTTTTTGAGCGAGGCTATATAGAAAGGATGCAGACCAGCACATAACAATGCCATCTGCACCAATTCTTTTATGAAGAGAATGCAAACCATGTCAAAGGCCGCCAATCGGTCTAGGAGAATGAGTAGGCAGCATTTATCTTTATTGGTGGTCTTGTGTAAGTCATCTATTATGTTCAGAATGGATGTTTCTGTGCTGTATCCTTTTCTGAACCCTGATTGGTGGAGGTCCAGGGGATTGGTGTTTTCGATGTGTTGGTCAAGCTGTGAAAGAACGCACCTCTGGCTGGGAGTAGTTCCTCGAAGTGGGAGGAGGGTTTGGACATAGCCAGCAGAGAAGATATGACTTCCTCCATTAGTGGGTTGAAAATCTTCCAGCTTCTCTGGTTTATCTGGGACACTGGGATTTGGATGCTCTCAATGTTATCCTGAGGGATGATCATTGCTGAGGAGGGAGTGCAGTGAGATGGGGGGTTGTTGTCTTCACTTCTGGGGGCCGGGTCCCTGCTTGAGGGCTGGTTGTGATTGAGGGAAAGCTCTATCTTTGTGCTTTTATCATTGAAGAAGGTAGCACATTTTCACATTGTTCCTTGGATATCAGAGGATTTCGTATGGCTGGCTTGAAAGTTTGTTGATTGATGATGTTAAAGTACTCTTTTGGCCGTTTTTTTGCCTTATATAGAACCTTGTGGAAGAAGGAGGCTTTTTCATTAATTATGTGTTTTTTGTAGTTTCCACATTCCCTCCTGAGCTGGTCCAGGCAGAATGTGGATAGATTTGTTCGCCAGAGTCTTTCGGCTGCTCTGAACTGTCTTCTTTCAGTGTTGAGGACTTTGTTGAACCATGATCTCGAGAGAGTGTTTCTCACCTTTTTCAGTTTCAGAGGTGCTACTGGGTCCAGGATTGGGGACATTGTTGAGTTGTAGTTGGTGGCGAGCTCAGTTGTTAAGAGGTTTTCGGATGAGGTGGGTAGTTGATACGCCATTTTCTCTTGAAGGTCTTGCAGCGGAACTTGTCTTATGTTTCTCCTTCATTGGAGGGTTTTTTGCATAAGAGCTGGGAGGTGAGATGACTTGTTGATGTTAAATAAGATGAGGTGATGATCTAACCAGTCGACAGAGAGGATGTTGTCATTGGTTAGTATATCTTCCTGAGCTATGATGCTGTCCAGGGTTGCACCGTTAATGGGGTTGGGGCTACCTTTGCAATGCTGGTAGAGGGTGTTACTGAGTAATAGGTCGTTAAGGAATTGGTTTAGGGTGTTGCTTTTATCGTTCCAGTGAAGGTTGAGGTCTCCTAGGATGATGATGTGGGAATGTGAGAGTGAGCAGTGTGCAACCAAATCTGCTAGGTGTTCGCCCAAGGATAGTGTGTTACCCGGTGGGTGGTAGAGGAGGTGACAATTCATTCTTATGTTGCCTTTCATCCTTGTAGTGGAGCTGAAATGTTTGAATGTATTGTAGGAGAAGGTGTCTGTTTTGCTCATGTTGATGTTGTTGATAATGGTGATGCCTCCACAGTTGTGGTCCTTCCTGTCTTTCCTGATGATCGAGAATCTTGGTGGACCTAGTATGAATATGATAGAGTAGGAGGAATCATTTAGCCATGTTTCTATAATGAATGCGATACCAACATCATGGTTGCCGATCTGCAAATTATGGGGACCCTTGACGCTGAGTGCTAGCAGATTGATTTGCATAGGAAACTGACCTTGGACGCCTGTCCGGCCTTGCGCCCTGCTGACCTTGCTTCACTTTGCTTCACCTCCACTCCTCGCCGCACCCACTTCGCGGGTGACGCATCTCTTGATCGGCTGGTGGAGACGCTGTTTGTGGACCTTGTGAGCCGGAGGGGAGGAACAGCCTGTGACAGGGGAGAGGCGCTGCGTTGCAGGGACTCGCTCTCCCAGTAGTCCCTGCATGGCCATAACCACCTGGTCTGCGCCCCCTGTCAGCCCCGCCCCCAAGCCGTCACTCCGCCTATATAATTGGCTTAGTGTACCGCAGCGCGGGACGAGCCGGGCGAAGCCCTGGCAAAGGGCGGGCCCTCTGAGGCCCTCAGCGGACATCAGTGGTTGGGCGGGCCACCCCTCTAAGACATTGAGCCCACATACAGATCATGGGGAAACGAAATACCAGCACTATCACACAGGCCCCCGAAGGTCCTACTGTTCTCCCGCCCACCTTTGAGAGCATGCTGGAAAATGCCTTCCATTTAGTTAGCACGGAAATTGCTAATACTGAGAGGAGAATGTCAATGGGCCTCATGAGTTCACAGCCCCAGCAAGATTGCCCTATCAATGCTGTGCCGCTTTCTCCTATGGTCATAATTACTAATCCCTCTTCGTTGGCCATTCCACCGGTAGCTCAACTTGGGGGCAGCTGTCCAACCATTATCATTGACTCACAGCTGGATTCTGACGCTCCAGCTGTTAACCTTTCCCTGACCCCGAGTAACAAGACTGTCGCAGAGAAAAGAAAAAGAGGCGCTGCGAAACTAACATTAAATAAAAGGAAACAACCCCCACGTAACAAGAGTCAACCCACACCTCAGATTATGTGGACTAGAGGGAAACAACCATTAGGGGGTGGCACCGACAACAATGAGTCTCTGCAATTAGCTGAGGGGGATACAGCTATAACCCCCCCTAAAGAAGGACATAACTCCGCCTGTACACAGACAGAGCCTACAAATGAAAGTGTTTCTCAAAAAAAGCTACATGGGAATTTTATTGAGACTATAGTGGACACAATTTTTAAACAATTGGAAAGTCAAATGATCAAACAGTTTAATACAATTTTTAAAAGATTAGACAGATTGGAAAATCTGGTAAAAAAGGAAGATGCAAAAAGGAAAGGGGTAATCAGTCTTGATCTACTGAGGGGAGAACGGCTATTGAAAGATATGGAGACTGCTAGTAAGGGCATTTTGGGAGGTGGGCCAATTACCACTAGTAGTACACCAGTATCTAATACTGTACCCAGGGATGCCTCTGCAGGTTAAAATAAATCTGTAACAGTATTGCAGCATACCCCTGCTGCTGCTGCAGTTGGACCACCGTGCCCCGCTAGTGCGGTTGCTGGCACCTCAAAAGGAGGACCTAGCTCAGACATTAGGAAGACGGGGAATACAACTAACATGGGTTCAGATAAGGGACAAGTCGATGACGCCAGGCCCATAAAACATCCTGGGCCAGCACTACACTTGCCCCCCGACGCCTGCCCTTATGCTTTGATCTTAGCAGATGTACCTTTGCTTAAGGAGAGACAAGGTGAGTCCTGGGTCCAGCTGAATAACAAGTGTATCGACTGGTTGGTTAAACATAAAGGGGTAGGGCCAAATATCTCGAGTGAAATTCTGTCAGTCCGCCGTGTGAGCTGGGTTGTTCCCCTATTTAAGAACATTAATGGAGACTGCATTGTAATTAATTTTAGGCACCCCTCAACATCAAGATTCATACTCAATAGCAACAACATCTATCATAGCCCCCCAACTGTCGTAACTCCTTTATCGTTGGGTTATTTTTACAGCCCCCACAGAGATTACCTGGCCCTGGTCCACCACCCTACCCACTGTTTCATAGAAACAGCATACTGTCTGAGCTAGAGACCCAGGACTGACCACCAGCTACCCCTCCAGATATAGCATGCAGTGATTACCTGAATGCAACTGGATCCGTTGAAGGACTGATAACCTGTTCTCCTATAGAGGAGTTGAATGGTAATATCGAGGTTGTACCGTCACCAGACCCGAAAATAACCGCTTATGCCATTGCCACCCCTATATTGTCTGACAAACTAACAATTTTGAGTTGGAACATTGCTGGCCTGAATACAAAAATGAAATCTAGGGACTGGTTAGATTGGGTTACTAACTATGATATTTTAATGTTCCAAGAAACTGGGTGCACTAGTTCCCTGCTCCTTGAGGGTTATAGCTGCCATAACCAAACTGCAGCCGCTCCGGCTATGGGCCGTATAGCTGCCATAACCAAACTGCAGCCGCTCCGGCTATGGGCCGACCGAGTGGGGGCCTATCTATTTGGGTTAAGATTACATCAGAAGCTAAAATTGAACCCCTGAAGATCAATGACATGAATTTCCAGGCCCTAATTTATACTAATAGGATAAAGTTATGTTTAATTAATTTTTATAATAATGACTTCACAACACATCCAAATACAAATTTTATAAGATTGTTTGATTTTATTGATGGAATTGTGGATGGGCAAAAGTATGGTAAACTTGATGGCATTTGTGTTGGAGGTGATTTTAATGCCCATATTTATTTTCGAACCCCCCCCTGCAAAAGAGGGGAAGAACTGTTGAATCATGTAGCCACACGAGACTTAGTCAATGTTATAGAGAAGGTAAATACTACTGTGAACACAGGACTTGTGGCCACTTATATTGGGCGTGGGAGTTCAACCACAATAGATTATGTTTTTATATCTCCCCTGCTCGGGGATTGTCTATTAGATGCTGAGGTTGTCAACACCATATATAGTGACCATAACCCTATTTTGTCCACTTTTAAATCTTTCAAAAAAACGTGAAAACGCAAAGAACCTGGGGCAAAAAATCTGGTGGCGTCAACGGACAAACTTAGGGTAGCTTGGAAGGGGATAGACAATAAGGGGGTCTTAGCCCGTACAATTAAAAAGTACCCTTCGTTAGTATCTGTCTGTTTATCTTGTGATAATTCTGGACATTACATTATCGAGGCTTTTACAGGGTTGTGCATGGCCATAAAAAAGGAGATTTCTAAACCCGCCCCAGCCAATAATAATAAAAATCCCAGGTGGTTCGACACTTCATGTTCCAGAGCAAACCGCGAATTACGGGCTGCTCTTATGGCTGATCCACGGGACCTGCCTTTGGTGAGGAGACAGGTCAAGTTACAAGCGCACCGTAAAAACACGAGCAGAAGAGCTATTAAAAGATCACTGGGAATCCCTTGCACGCACGGCGGCACTGAGAGATGTCGCCGGATTCTGGGGCGAGGTTAAGAATTTGAGATCAATTGGATCAAACATCACCCCCATAAACTGTAATATATCAGGGGATATGTGGATGGACCATTTCTCAAGCATTTATGCTGCACCACACACATTAACGGAAATATATTACCCCTCTATGGCATTGAACAGCTCAATAACGGAGGTGGAAGATGCTATCTCCCAAAGTGCAAGTAATAAAGCACCTGGTCCCGATGGATTATCCATCGACCAAATAAAATCAGAACCTGACTTTTGGTCACCTTTATTGTGCAACATCTTTAACAATTTATCTAACAGCCAAGTCCCGGCAACCTGGTCAAACAGCATTATCGTGCCAATCTTTAAGAAAGGCGATAGACTAGATTCTGGCTGTTACCGCCCCATATCCTTAATAGACAACACCCTGAAGATTCTAGGAAGGGTCATTTTTAACAAGATCAGGACCTGGGCAGAGGAAAACATGATTTTACACCCATGTCAGTTAGGCTTTAGAAGCAATGTGGGCACTGTTGAGCAATGCTTAAATGTAAATTTATTATTGGCTAAATACACCATTGCCAAACAATCCCCATTGTATTTGGGGATTATGGATTTAAATTCAGCTTTTGATTTTGTTAACCGTTCCCCCTTATGGTCTGTTTTGTTAAATTATGGGTTAGATGAGTCACTTGTTTATTTTTTAGCTCACCTACATAGTGACTTGAAAGCCCGCGTTCGAATAAATAATGACGGTGAAGTCTCAGGGGACATTTTAATTGGCAGGGGGGTCAGACAAGGTTGTGTCCTGGCCCCCCTGCTTTTTATCTTGTACATAAATGAATTGAGTAACTCTTTGTGTAAATTGACTAGTGATGTCCCGAATATTAATAGAAAACCACTTCCCGCACTTCTTTACGCGGATGATGCGGTCCTTATGGGCCGCACACCCAATGCACTACGCACTTTAATAACAGGCTTCGTCCTATATATGGCCGACCTTGGTCTATGTACTAATTTTAGTAAATCCTTTATAATGTCCTGTGGCCCAAAAAAGCATAATATTTGTCATATTGTGTCAGGGAATAATGTTTTAAAAAGCACCAGCACTTTCCCTTACTTAGTCTGTTGTTCTCCGATTCTGGATCTTGGCAGCCTCATGTTGCCAGCGGGAGGAACAAAATGGGCAAAGCCATCAATTCCATTATCAGCCTCCGCCAACCCAAACACGCCGAGGTAATAATACCACTGCTACAAATTTACAAAACCCAATGTCTACCAACAGGAACTTATGGTGCAGAGGTGTGGGGTTATTCGAATTGTACCAACATACAGACCGAGGAGAATAGATTCTGTAGGAAGGTTCTGGGGGGGGGGGTCATCTCTGCTCCAACTTATGTTTGCCATAGGTAATTGAATCTCCCATATATAGAGGACTTTATAAGATCTAGGCCCGCCTTGTTTTGGTTGAAAATATGGCAGAATCCTGCTGCCTCTTTGACCCGTGAAATTATCACGGATTGTCTAAAATGCGAGCGGGCTAACTACATACCCTGGCTTAGGGCAGTAGAGAAAAGCTTAGTAAGCGTGGAGAAGGGGCATCTATTCTCATCACCCCTAACTATCGATTGCTCCCATAAGAACTTAGTAAAAAGGGCTTTGTATGACCAGTACAGAAAGGAGAGGGAAAGGACCGAGCTTGTGAAGCCTACTATTATAAAGTACATCCCCCTTTTTGAAACATTTAGTAAGTCTAATAATATGCCCCAGGGCTTCTTACGGAAAAAATTGGGCAGATGGAATAGGAGTTTGCTGTTTCGCTTCAGGGACGGGAGCATTAAAAATCTACTCTGCTTCCCATTAGGCTTTAATAAAAATTTGGAAAATTTAAGCTGTCCTTGTAATTTTGGTGGTAAACAAAGCCTTTTACACTTTATGTTTTTCTGTGGTTTTTATGTAAAATATACTAAATATTACCTAATCCCATATTTTAGAGAGAATGCCCTGATGGATTTTAACTTAGCATTTAGAGATTTATTGATGCTAGGCACTGATGATGTAATCTTCAGAGTTAGCTGCTTTTTCCAATCTGCTGTTCGTTCTTGAGCAACAATGAACATGGTCTGATAAAGTTTGCACTACTTTTGCAATGTTTGCACTCTTGTATATTTGCACTAGTGGTTGTATTTTTGCACATATTACAGTTAATTAGTTTGTGTATTGCCTCTATTGTAGCATATGCCTGGCTAAACATAATACACGTTGTACCCTAAAATAACGTTATTGGAAGCCTATCCTATGAAATTAATTGTGCCACTTTCTATCAGCTTTTTAAATGATTGTTTTATTGCTTTTATTAGGATGAATTGTTGCGATGTACCTGTACTTTTATGGATTGTTTTTATATCCGAATAAAGATCTTTTGACTTGACTTGAATGCGATACCAACATCATGGTTGCCGATCTGCAAATTATGGGTATGCATTTTGTCTCTCTGAGGCTTGTCAGATTTAGCGGGGAGGAGGTCAGTGGGATATTGACGAGTTGTGCTGGTGGCCTGGTTGTTGACGTTTGTGTGGGGTTTCTTCCTAGTACAGTATTAACTTGGATTTTTGATGAGCAGTTGTGCCTGTTATATGGAGGGTTGTAGGATTTGGCTAGCTCCGCCACCTCTCTCAGTGATGCCTTTGTGGTTGTTCTTTTAGGTCTCAGGGCTTTGATGTTGAGGGGTGTTGTGGTCCAGCTGACTGGTTGTGTCTTTGCTCAACTTAGGAGTTGCGTGCTGTTGCGTGTAGGGCGGAGTGATGGTGCTGGGTGAGAATTGAACTCATGTTTCATTTTTTTGTGATGAGGTTTACCCCTTGTAGTAATCTTTCTAGTTGGTGGTCTATGCACGTTAGTAGTTCATTTAGTTTATGAATGAACACTGGCTTTTGCATAGAGGGAGTGCGGGTGAGTCGGTCCTTGTTGAGGCTTTTTCTAGTCTGTGTCCCTGAATTGGAGAGTCATTTTATGCTGTGGGAGGTGGAGTTTATCAGAGTCCTTGAGTGCATGCCGGTGTGAGCTGCAGTCAGGGAGTCAGTGGGGGTGCAGGTGTTGCTTAGTTCCTTGTTAATAGCAGTGGGACTAGTGGGTGAGTCGCGCCGGTCCCTTTCGGGTGATGTCCTCAATGCATTGGTGTGCACAGAGGGTAGGCAGTGAGTGTTGGGGTCATGGGCAGCTTTTTCTACATTCTGAGAAATCTGGGACGGAGGGGAAGAAGTGAGGACTGTGAGGGGGATTTGGTGTGGGAATATTTGGAGGGTTGGGGGGTGGGATTGACTGAGCTGGTCTGACCTAAGCAAGTATTGTGATATGAGCTAGTGGATGGGTCCACCATATCCTGTGCTCTAGAAGTAGTTGTGAGGATCAGTGACCTCCCCATTATATTGGGTTCTGTCCTGACTGGGGTGGGGATAAGGTGTATTTTGAGGGAGTGAGCTGAATTTGTGGTGTAATTCGTGAGCGTTTCAGTGAGGTGGGAGAGAGTGGGGTTTGTGGTGTGATTCAGGAGTGTTTTATTTGGTTTTGTGTTCTGTGGGGAAGAGTGGCTAGAGGGGGAATAGATTTGCAGCCCTTATATGGTGTTTTGTAGCATGGGGAATATGGATTTAAAAGTGCGTAGGTTGACATCATTAGCTTGTGTCATGATTGTCTTAATTATCACTCGCAAAGATGGTGTTCTTACCCCACAGTCTATGCCACTTAAAAAATACATTATGTGAGCTACCACACCCTACTTTTAAAGAAAAAGATTCCCTACGGTATTCTTTGGTTTGGGCTGGCAAAAGGATTAGGTTGAGGTTACCCACACTGCGGCTGGGCAGAATGGAGGGTTGTCAGGGACATCATGATCTGGAGTTAAATAATATTGCAGTGCAGCTCCAGCATGTGGCACAGTGGTGCCAAATTGGAGAAAATTGGGAGAAGAGCATGCTGAAAGGATGCTGTGAGGGAGAGCTGGTTCCTGTATTTTTGATGCAGGATGGTGCCCCGTGGCTACTCCCATGTAGTTTATCACACTGCCACAGTGTGGGATGCTGCGGTGAATAGAGCAATTAGACACACACTGTTCTCTAGAACCCTGGCGATCAGGTGGTTGCAGCCGTTCAGAAAGATGATCGACCTCATGTCTATGGTATGGTGGGAGGAGGATGGGTGCATCACAATAGGTGACCTCCAGCTTGGAGACAATATTTTGACCTGTGAGGATGCACAACTCCAGTTTGGAATGGGACTAAAACAGTTTCTATTGTAGACTTGTCTGTCCAGCACACAGGGGGAAGCTACCATGTGATCCCCCTGACTCTGTTGTTCTGATTGAGCTGTTAGAGGTGGACCCTTCTGCTTATGCGGTGTCCTGAATTTACAAAGCATTGAGATCTGACAAAAACAAGGCAGTGTTGGCAGTTCAACAGATATGGGAGTGGGAACTAGGACCACAGTTAACAATTCATGGAATGGAACAAGGCGTCCACGTGTTCAACAGATCTCTAATAATGCCCAGTTAAAGTTGACACAGTTTAACTTTCTTCATCACATTTATTTGAGACATTTGAAACTGTCTAAATTAAAAAACAACCGGTTAGGTTCTCAGTGTGCCCCAGGTGTAGCGAAGAAAGACCGATTGTGAATGTACTGTTAAACTGTAACTAATAAGTTATGTGATATTACGGGTTTGTCTATAGAACTGTCTATTAACCGCCGATTACTAAACCTAAGAAATCTCAGATTAAATACAAATTTGCCCTTTTGGTCTTTGTATTGGCTAAATGTCGGATTGCCATAAACTGGCTCAAATCGCACAGCCCAAGCACAGCATCCTGGGAGAAAGATCTACTAGAGCGGGTGATTCCAGAAGAACTCATGATGAAAATTGACCTGTACAGATGATAAATTAGCTGATGACTTGGATACTTGTTCCACAATGCTTCATAGGTTGATGATGGAGACTGGGGGAATATGGATGGGACAGTAATGCTGCATTTGAGCGATTTAAGTCACAAAATAATGTTGACTTTCATGGATAGGTCATAATGGTCTGTGATTTTCAGGTGTTCTTGAAAAAAGTCTGCAATGCAGTTGTTTGTGAAAAATGAAAAGTAATTAAATAAAGCTTTTTTTTAAAAAACGTTTGCCACAGTGTTGAGCTTCATAAATGGACCTTAGTGGGAGGTGATTCATCAGGGTGTAGATTGCAACAGGCAAGAGCAGGATTTGAAATATACTAGAATGAAGCATAACGTATTTTTGAAAACTGTTATTAAAGGTGCAAGCAATTCAGAAATATTTTGAGTTTTCTATGGGCTAGCATCACTCCGAGTGGAAGCAAATAAGAAATCAGAAAGCAAAGGTCAGCATGCCAGTGGGACAAAAGTCTGCATTCTGCACACTGTATGACATTTCCCCTCTTGTATTCCAGATGCACATGGCCGAGGAAGACATTATGGAGGATGGGGAGGCAGAGAACCAGCAGAACCCTTATATGCTCTTCCTGATTGTGCTGGTCTTCTTCTTCATGGGACTCTTCGGGTTCTTGATCTGCCATGTTCTGAAGAAGAAGGGATACCGCTGTCGTACAACTCCAGAGGAACTTGATTTCGAAACCAAAGAAGGGCTGACAGAGGACCGGGAAAGTGAGTAATGCAGAAAGGGGATGTGGTGGGTTCCTCTGGGCTGCTGAACATCACCCAAAGTCACATCTTTATGTAGGTAGTGAAAATCTAAAGGTGCTGTGTACAAGCTCTGGGCACCTACAGGTCGGCTGCCTGAGTCACACAGATGCAGAGGCAATGGCAAAAGCGGGCAGTAGATTAACACTAAGGGGCAGATTTATGAAGGCCTTGCGCCGCCGGTGCGTCACTTTTTCCCATGTTAAAAATGACGCACCGGCGGCGCAAGGCCTTCATAAATCTGCCCCTAAATGATTAACCTCGCTGTATATTTTATGCAGGAACTCCTTAAAATTCACTTAGGCAGTCTAATTAACAAATCAATGAAGATGTTTGGCTTGAAGGGCTGATGTGGCTCAAGTTACAACTTTGCTACAAACAATCAAGGTAGGCCAAGAGCGAGTGCACAGCCACTGAACTTCATTCGAGTGGGCCAGCAGGCACCTCTCCTGTGATACAAGTAAAAAAAACCTGTTCACACTACTGATCACTATTAACCACAAAATAATTATGCTGCCACCACTGCACTCATATTGCTCAGCTCTAGTTAAGGGCAGTAGCCCTCTCCCAATCTGAAGGTAGTGCTTGATGCACCACTCCCAGTTTAACTAGGCTATGAATCACACAATTGAGGTCTGCATACCAATGACCAGCATCAAGACCAGGGGTCCAAATATCCATGCAACAGGGGCACTCAGCAAGGGTACACACCTGTCACCATGAAGGGGACTTTACGGTCCCATCAGTTAGTCACATGTCAGGCACATCTCCGAGATGCCAGTAGGGATGAGAGAAGATTATGTGTCAGGTCCATGCATCTGAAATCATCACTATTCTATTCGATTCACATCTGTAACGGATGAGCTGTAAATCACCAGAGAAGAACTGTAACTTGCTCTGGCAGCCTACATCCCCAGGATCCATCATAAGGCTTTCCGTGGTGATTTTCTGAGCCTTACCCACCCCTGAATAGTCGACAGAAACACATATGTACATACATGTTGCTTGCAGTTTGTGCAATCTGCATGTAATTTGCATACAATATGATCAGAGTAGCAGTTAGATACCAATATTTACTGCAGAATGATGCAGTGCAATCGGGCAGTCTTTGCAAAAAGGTACAAGATGTAAAACTCTGTGCAGCTCCCTGTTCTGGCTTCAAACTTTCAATATCATTGCTAAAACACTACACTGCCAAAACTAACAAGTATTGACAAAGCCAGTAGTTTGGCTTGCACAGGAAGCAGTACAGAATTCCCCACAAAGAGGACAATTTCAGCAATACATGTTACATGCTTACCTTCCTCAGAATCACAGAACAGGTACAGGATGGCCAGCAGCAGTGCGAGCTCCCTTACAAACCCAGGAATTGAACAGGTACAGCTCACAGACAGCAGAAGTATGCGCCTCTCTCCAACAGAACTGTTATAGCTTAGGCAACAGCGGTACACGCTTCCCTCACTCACTCAGAACTGCCCCTGCCAGGTACCAGCCATACAAAGTATCGTATTGAAGCTGCAGCCCCTATGAATTAAGGCCCCAACCACCCCTGGTGTCTCCATTCAGCCTAAGTCCTATGAATATCTGTGAGTCTCAGGGTCCCTCATCACATTCTGCATGGTGGCTTCTTTGTTTTGTGTAGCACCGTTTCTGTATATTTGCTGCTTTTTGTTGTGTCAGCTAGAACTGTCTCCTGTGGAAGAAGAAGGATCAATTAAATCAGGTTTTGGCTTTGAATCTCTTTACTATTGTCACTGTTGCGAAATGACGGCAATTTGGAGTGTGCTGCTCAGCAATATGTTTCAAAGAGTACAATAGGCATGAAGATGGAAGTAAAGATGGCCCAGTTTGTTTCATGTCTTAATAAAAGAAGCCATGTATTAATGCGCAGCAGATTATCAGGCCAAATAAAAATAAAGGTTAAAGTTGCACCTGTAGAGTGTGTCTGGTGTCTTACTATCAAACACACATGGCTCGTCCTACCACAAGGAACCCGTTGCATTCTGGGTGCCTGCCTGATGCAGATCCTGGGGCCTCATTTATGAGGCCTTGCATCAGTTTTGCGCTTCCGGTGCGTCACTTTTTGTGACGCATCGACGGCGTAAAACATGCCTCCTGTTGCGCACTATTTACAAGGTGACGCATCTAAGCAGATGCGTCACTTTGTAAACCCCTGCGCTACATTATACCTGCGTCAAGTATAATGTATGCAGAGGGGGCGTTCCCCCGCAAAAAGCCTCATAATAGTGACGCAGTGAAATCTATGAGATTTCACTGCGTCACTTTTAGGACGCTGTTGCGTCAAAATCTTGCGCCTGCCTCACAGCAGGCGTAAGACTGACGCAAGCCCTTTCACATGGGGTTTTCCCCATGTGAAAGGACGCATTGCTGGAGTTGCGTCACTTTTGTGACACATCCCAGCAATGCGTGACTTTTGCGCTTACAGATACGTCAGATATACTGACGTATCTGTAACTCCTTGCGACATGATGCGTCATACTGTAAATATGACGCATCATTGGTGTCGCAAGGAGGACGCAGTGAAAAGTGACGCATTGTTGTTTTCACGCAGCAATGCGTCACTTTTCATAAATGAGGCTCCTGAAACCACAACTGCATGCAACTTTGGTGGTTAGGGACAACCTGAATGCTACCCTTGGTATCCTGTAGATGGACGTCAGCTTCTGTGCCCATGCCTTAAAGGAAAGGTGAAAACTAGTGGCTGCTCAGCACACATGGTCCCTGGCAGGAGACCTCCCTCTGCCGGGAAGCATTTTGATATTTCTTTTTGCAGTGAAGGCGAGTCAAAGGAAACATTGTTGCATTGGTAGATATGGCATGTGCCTAGCTGTGGAACCTATAGATCACATGTGTTCCCTTCAAAGGCTGGGGAAGATTATGTGGGAGAGTTCCTGGTCCTGACAAAGAGCTTGGAGGAGAGGAGCAACCACCTAGGTCATAGAGCAGCAGCTTTAACTAGAGCTGGCCAATCAAACTTTATCTCACTGTAGCCTACACTTAGAAACAGGCAAGAACATTTAACTTGTTTATTTGAATCATCAATTCATCAAAAGAGAATAAAGAGCAGTTCATTTATAGGAATGTTTATGGGCGTTATCCAACAGATATAAAATGAGATTTCCTTTGTTTAGTAATAACAGCCAATTGCAGAGTATTCTTATTACTAGCAGTACAGGGGCATTAAATCAGTTTGTTGCCTTTATCTTCCTTCATATTTTCCAAGCTGTGTCTCTATTTCTTGAAACAATGCATTGTACTAAAACAGGTCTTGTCATATGGCATAGTATATGGCATCTTTTGCCCTTTGACTTTCTCAGTCAAATTGCAACATACCTTGGAGTCTAGGAGATTGGAATATATATATATAGTTAACAAATACTTACCTATGCATACTGATCTTCATGATATTTTGACCTCAACTCCGCCTGTAAGAGTCCTATTGAAACCTCTACCGGTAATAGAAGAGCCTTTTTCTAGGGTATGGATGGACACTATCGGGCCCCTTCTTCCATCCCGTAGCGGGTGTCGATTCGTTCCGGTCTTGGTAGATTATGCCACTAGATTCCCCAAAGCAATAGCGCTAAAACAGCCTAACGAGGGTGGGATTTCCAAAAGAAATCATAACTGACCAGGAAACACCCTTCGTTTTACACCTAATGAACAGCCGCGGCCGGTAGTGGGAGTACCGGCCGGGCGGTGACGTGGGGAGGGGGAGGGGCAGCGTGGGGGGTAGTAATGTATGGATTACGGACTTTAAAAGGTAAGTATACATAACGAAATTCGTTTTATTTATTTTTATGTCTACTTACCTTTTAAAGTCCGTAATCCATACATTACTACCCCCGACCCTGCCCCTCCCCCTCGCCACGTCACCGCCCAGCCGGTACTCCCACTACCGGCCGCGGCTGCTAATGAAGCAGGTCTGCCAACAGTTGGGTATAAAGCAAATACGTACTGCTGCTTACCCAGGCAGCTGGGTTGGTAGAGAGGTATAATGCCACCCTGAAAGTCACTCTAAAAAACTATTAGAACTAGAAAGAAGAAAATGGGAAGATATGCTGCCCTTGGCCCTGTTTACCCTTCGCTGCAAACAACATAAAAGTACATGGTACTCGCCATTTGAATTTCTATAAAGGGAACAACTTCGTACCCTATGGTGAAGGAGGAATGGGAAGAAGAGCCTGAAGGAGCTAAACCACTCCCTGAATATGTGCTCAGTTTAAAATCCCACTTTCACAAAATCAGTCGTATAGTCAAAACCAATCTAGAGCAGGCTCGAGATGCTCAGAAACAGCAATACAATAAAAAAAACAAAGAACCAACCTTAGATCTAGGTGATTGAGTTCGGGTGATGAAACCCACTTCCGATCATAAACTGCAAGGTCAATGACAAGGCCCATATCGAATCACTGATTTTGTAACCCCTTTTACTTACCATTTTGAGTTGGTTCTCAAAAACAAAAAGTATACACAGATCTACCCTATCAATCTTTCGGAAAAAATGGGAAGGTGCCAAACCTGCCCTACTGGGGAAGGTAGGAAACTGAGCCCTTATTCCAGCAAAGTATAGACCCCTATTTACCTGTCTAACAACAAAAAGAGTTGAGTGCTCCTTTATTATGACCCTGGACGGAGTTTGCGGAGTTGTGCTACGCGGAACTCCACGAAGTGGCAAAAAAACCTCTGCCGCACTACGTGGAGCTCCGCAAGCGGCGGAGTTCCATAGAAAAATACAGTTTGCGGTGATTTAACAGTGTGGATGCTTGTCCGCACTGTGCAGTCATCACGAACAGCACCTTGCACAGAGCAAGCGGTACCTTCTTTCCTTTTTCTGCGGCTCAAGTAGATTTTTACTCGAGCAGCAGCGTTTTTAACATGAACAAGAAGTTTCTCATCGCGAGCGGTCGCGAGCATACGCGACCACTCACAATGAGAAACCTGACCACCCCGCGTTGAGAAATCTCGCCGGGATGTTTATTTTCCACACACGTGCTCGCCAACTTGATGTTGATGATTGTAAACGAGGAAAACTCTCACGGGAAGTTGATTTTCCTCACTCACGGTCACCAACTTGACGTTGACGATCGTGAGCGGGGAAAAAACTCTGCTCCGATTCGCAGAACGGAGTGTTTTGGGACTCCACAAGCTCCACATAATGCGGAGTGCAGGAAACTCCGCAAATTCTGTGAGCGTAGCGTAGTTCACTGCCCACGGTTACTTTATTACTCCTTCAAGATTTAGTCTCCCTAACCCATGGGAAAACCTCTCTGATCAGCCATGCCATCCATACAGATCCCTGAAAAACCATAAGATTGCGACCTTACCTTATACCAGCATCACGACAAGAGGCTATTGGGAAGGAAGTTCAACAAATGTTAGAAATGGGAATCATTAAACCATCCAATATCGAGTCAAATTCGCCTATTGTAATCGTCCCCAAACCAGATGGAACCATCAGGTTCTCTATAGACTTTAGGGAGGTCAACAAGATATCCCGAGTTGATGCCTACCCACTACCCTGGGTAAATGAGATGATTGAGAGGTTAGGGTGAGCCCAGTACATTAGCACTGGATCTTCGTAAAGGATACTGGCAGGCGCCCCTAGGAGAAGAGGGCAAAGAAAAGACCGCCTTTTCCACACCTGGAGGTCTATACCACTTCAGAGTGCTCCCTTTTGGCTTACACGGCGCTCCTGCCACTTATCATAGGCTTATGAACCTAATCCTCAAACCCCATCAAGCCTTTTCTGTGACCCATATTGATGACATAGTCATCTACAGCAATTCATGTGACCAACATTTAACGCATCTTGAGGCCGTAGCCAGAGCATTAAAAGAAGGCGGCCTCACTATAAATCCGGCCAAAAGTCATTTAGCTGCCTGGTCGGTAAAATACATGGGATACGTCCTAGATGAAGGCTTTATTAAACCTCAAGAGGAAAAATAGCAGCAAATCCTCAGAGCCTTTATAGGTACCCTCGGTTATTATAGATGGTTCATCCCTTCCTTCTCAGAGAGAGCAACCCCTCTAACCAATCACCTGAAGAAAGACGTGAAAACAGATAAAGAGCTCAAACATACATCCCCTGATACCTTACAGGCCTTTAACCAGCTAAAACAAACTCAAGACTAAACCTGTTCTCCTAAGTCCAGCCTATAATAAACCCTTCATATTACAAACAAAAGCCTCTGATTAGGAGCGGTGCTATCCCAGATTGATCCACAAGAACAAGTGAAACCCATAATTTATATCAGCCGAAAGCTGTTTCCTAAGGAAAGTAAATGTGCGGTATTAGAGAAGGTAGCTCTAGCCATAAAATGGGCTATTTAATCACTGAGGTATTATCTTGATTTCAGGGAATTTACCTTATTCACGGATCATGCCCCTTTGGAATGGCTCTCCAAAAATAAAGGACATAACGATCGGATCCTGCACTGGTTTTTAGCCCTTCGGCCTCTTTCGGGTTCACCACTCATCATCGTACGGGAAAGGACCAAACCAATGCTGATTATTAATCTAGGTATCCCATAGACCCCTGTCTTGCAAGCAAAAAAGTTAGGGAAAGGGGGTGTGGGGAAGGGGATGTGGAGGAGGGTCAAGCCCTGAACCCCATCATCTACCTCATGCCGACTTACAAATGGAGCGATGTCACAACTGGAAGGAGAAAGGCAACCAAAGGGTTAAACCTTTCTCCACGAACTCTCCAGTGCAGGCCAATGGTGAACCTGCCCAATGAGGGGAGCCAATTGGATACCCCTAACGTCCTAAAAAAGGAGGGCCCATGGGAAGGACGAAAGCAGCGCATGGACGAAGGAGGAGGTCAAAAGAAGCCAGAATACACAGTTACGAAGGTACGAGAAGGAACCCTCCCGCCGAAAGAAGGGGAAGGAGTAGAGAAGTTAGAAAGCAGCTCCCAGAACAAAACAGTGACGCCATGGATGATGCTCTCAGAAGACTGGAGTGAAGATTAGTGGACGCCCCAGGAGAATCCTGCTTGCCGCCGCAACTCTGGAGAGTTGCTGCATCGGCAACAGCGGTGACTGATTGGGAGGGGGGTGAAAGTCTAATCAGGGCATGAGCTCTGGCCAACACAGTGGTGGGAGGAGGAAACATACGAAAGGCCTCACCAAACTATTAAGCTGGCGGCACCATTGCTGGTTATTTTTCGTGGCACCGTTGCTGTTTATTTTTCGTGGCACCATTGCTGTTTATTTTTCGTGGCACCATTACTGTTTATTTTTCTGTGGCACCATTATTGTTTATCATTTGTGGTATATTGAATGTATATATTTTTTTATTTATTAGGTGCAACAAATCATCCCAGAGGGTTTTCATTGTTGTTTCTTTGTTTGTAGATGCGACAAAACTTTAAACAAAGAAGGGCAACTTATGCAAATCAAATACGCTTGCCAGTTTCATAAGAGAAGCGTTCCTCAACATCCTTTCTGGGCCCAACAAAAGGATACTGATTTCCTTTGTTTTGTCATTCTGTGTGGGTTAATTGTCCCCCACGAGGATGACTAAAAACCTAATGGAGCATAACTTTTGAGTCCTTTCACAGCATCCTTATTTCTCTCCTTCTTTACTTTAACCACAAACACCAAGAACCAGTCCTGTTCACATTTTCTCTGGGTGAGGTGAAGGTCTCTTCCACTAAATAAAGAAAGGAAGTCCAAATACTTACCTCCATTTTCTTCTTTCTTTGAGCCTCCTGGGGAACCATCCCTCACCTGACGACCATCCTGTACGAAAAGAAGACGCTTCCATCACCGTAACAAAGGAGAGCACCAGTTTTCAAGCAATACAATTCTGTCCGAATTTATAACAGTCCAATAAATAAGTCAAAATTGAGAACTGCATCAGGCCTCCTACATTCTGTTTCCGTCCATTCCACCCACATTAATGGAAATGGAACTTCTGTGAAGTGGTAGTATCTTTTCCAGGCGTTGTTCCACCATGTTTAAATTCAAGGTATTTACAAAATCATGATCGTCGCACAACGTGATTGAAGGTTCATTGCAATCTTGGTGCCCTACATGGAGTTTTCACTTTGTTTATTCGATTTGGATCCCAGCAGTGGTCACACAAAACAGAGGCTTTTCAAGTTCAAGTTTTACTTGCAAATTGTTTTTGATCTCATCTGAGGTCTACAAGCATCACCCTTTAAAACCAAGTGGTATCCACACCACAATATAAAAAAATCATAATCCCTAGGAGCGCCCATAACTACTCATGATCACATTGTGAAAAGAGCGAGGCTTAAAGTTTCCTAATGTTCATAAACCCAGATGATAGTAGTATTAGGATTAAATGTTTTTTATAGGCTAAAAAATATATCATATAACTCAACATCAACAATTTACTCCCAAAGACTGGGTGCAATTTCTGTAGGCCATTTTTCCCATATTAGCAATTGGCTCCGGTCCACCACTGCCTCTTCCCTCTATGCAAAATGCCGCTCCCTTTCCACCCAAATGCACTCTTCTTTCGCCTCACCTCAACTGAGGTCCAGCTCTTTTTGCAATAATATAGAACTTAAAAATCATTACATGTTAGATACTAAGAGGCCCCATCGCTCTTAAATAATGCATAATTGTTTCTGTGCAAATTTGTTGGTACCATATGCGTGCCCCCATTGGGGCCATGCAAAAACTAGCTATATTCTGGTGAGACAGTTCAGGGAATCCTGAGAAATTAAGACTGGATAAACTGCTGGAAAAAAAAACCGCAGCTCAGGGTCCATTCATTGACAAATCTTGTTTTAGCCTGATAGATTTAGAGGACAATGTACCTTAATTTGTTTCATCAGTGCTGGTGCACACCGAAGACTCACTGTAACAACATGTTTAGCCAAAATAGAACTGGGTAAGATGAAATAGTAACCCTGAGCGCACTGAGGACAGCTCCGGAGACAAATGGTTCTGTGGTGTCCACAGTCCCAGTAGGAGGATCCAACTCAACTGGTCTACACCCTATACCTTTCCATATTGGGATGAGTCCACAACTCTCTCCAATATATGGTTATTGCAAAGGCCGCAGCCCCGTGTACATCTTTTAATTTAAGGAATAACAGCCACGTTAGTACTTAGAATGCCTAGTTAGCAAAACAAATTCTTTCTGGGGGCTACATTTCTGTTTTTTGAGAGTCATGATATCAAACTGGTACATTCGTGCCCCGGTATTCTAACATTGCCATCTGTTCTAAGTATCCTCCGTTCATCTCAAATGGGTTCCTTGGTGTGTATCTGCTTCCCAGGTAATCTCAAATGGGTTCCTTGGTTTTCATCTGCTTCCCAGTTCATTTCAAATGGGTTCCTTTGTTTGTATCTGCTTCACATCACCCAACACCTGCGTGACCCCCACTGGCTTCCTGTCGAGAAGAGAGTTACTGTCAAGATACTCACCCATGCCTAAAATGCCTCCACAACACCGGACCCCAAGACCTCAACAAGAGATTCTCATTCCACATACCCAAGAGAAACCTTCGATCCAGCGACCTCACCCTCGCCTAAACCCCGCGCATCCTCAGAGCCAAGAAGACACTCAAGACCTCGCTCTTTGACTGAGCGGAGCTGCTTACCCACCCCCACCCCCCAGCGCCTTGATACCCTCACAGGTGAGAAGCGGCCAGCAGGCTTACAAACAATTCCTCTGATTGATTGATTGATTGAAAATTCATCTCAGATGGGTTCCTTGGTTTGTATCTGCTTCCCATGACCAAAGTGTTTGTTTTTGCCTGGTTTATAATCCTTTGAATATCTCATGCGTAGCTAATGCCCTGCTGGTAAGTGGCACTGCATTGTCTACGAACAGCAAGACTGGTGCAAACCTGGCAATCGTTTTGGGACAATTAACTTTTAAATCCAACACATTTAAGCCAATCAAAAATAAACTAAAAAGGTTCTGGGCATTTACCGAGTGTGGCAGTAATTAGCATTGGTTTGGTAAAACTCCTTTGTCCTTCAGTTAGGACACAGGCAGTATTATGTGTGTATTTCAATAGTAGCGCTTTTTTCAATTGCTTGCTACAATGTATTTAAGGCTACTTAACTGAGTCAAAAGCTGACTTTAAACTCTGAAAGATTTTAATTGTGACATATTTGGAAATTGTTGTAAATAATTTAAGCACCGGTCCACTTTCCCTACATCTTTGCGAAATTCAGCTTGGCAAGCAGGCAGGACACTTTTATCATTTTTCAGTGTAAGATGAGCTGCCAAATATTGTATTAGCCGTGAAGTAGGTCGATAGCTGCCAGGTTCATCAACCCGGCTTTTCTAAAGGCCGTAGAATAAAAGTACGCATTTTAACAGGACTGGTAGGTTTCCTGTACGTTCACAAGCGTGGAAGACACACCACAGGTTAGTGGAGACAAATTTCAATTCATATATAATCAGGAATGTGAGCCGTACATTGGTTTTGCATCGCTGTTGCTCGTATTACCTCCTTCTGGCTAAATATAGTAAGTTACACATGACGCTATTCCCTGCTCCCTGCTGTTCCACTTCTTTCTTTTATAGGGAACATGTCGAATCCATTCATCTCCTGACATACAAACACCCAAAGAAGCTTTTTTCCTGTTTACATTTGCTGCAATAAATTCCTAAACTTTTTTATATCCTTATTCCTTACTGCCTGAGCCCACAATTTATGACTGACCCATTCATTCCGTTCTCTTATTCAGTGAATTATAATCTTTCTTCATTTTTCTCAGGCCTTCATCCTTGACCTATTCAGCTGTTGTCTCTAGCACCATCACTAACAGTTTCCTTTACTTTCCTTTTATTCACTAGCGAACTAATCGTTTTAGATAATTATGGTTTTCCTACCTTTACTGATGGTTGGCACAAAAAACTGCATGCTGAAAATCAGAGTCTCTTACAGTCTGCAGTCTACAATATCATACCCTTATGGTTTTTGGATATCTGGCAATGTTGACGGAATAAAGTACCTCCAACTGCATATTATACGGACACTGCGAGCCAGATGGAGGCTCCAAGACCATAGAGAGACACTTGACTGAAGACCAACTGCCCTACAGATGGTAATGGAGCTCCAATGTGCAGTGTAGGGGTATATTATTCCACCCTGCCACAAAGCTAAGCTCGCATGCAGTATACTGCCCTCGTATATATTGCCCACGTTTCTTTAAAGAAGTAGATATCAAATTGGTTAAGTTATTCTCACCAATCGTGGCTTCCATTTTAGATTAACTCCAACTCAATATTATTACTGTTTTCCATGGCAATTACGACAGGGCATACTCCGTTCCCATAAAGCGGGCAGGGGCAAACGATTATTCTGCCAGTGTCCGCTCATTAAGAATGACAGTGTCCTCCAGTATTTCTGTCATGTGCTGCATTGACCCCAATACACATTTTGCTTCTTTGATACATCCTGACTCTACATAGGAGGGCCTCTCGTTTCTCAAGTAATGTTGGCTCAGATTTACAAACAAGGCACGAAACTCAGCGCAGCAGCCAAAAATGCTGCACTGCATTGCTTGACTGGGAGGGAGAAGAAGTGCGCTATATCTACAGATATAGGGCTCTCTCCTCCCCTCTCTGTAGCACCGGTGCTGATTTCAGCTGCCGTGCACCAGGCACACACCTTCGTGCAATAGCACTAGGGTGTGTGCTTGAGTCTAACATATGTTTTATACAGGAAGGGTACCATTCCAGTCCAAAGTACTATTCTTAGACACACTTTAACACTTTTCCTACTTTGTATTTGTGCTGCACAGAGTAGCACACATGCAAATTCAGAAAAGAAAAGGAGAAATACAAAATTTGTCCTCTTCACGCCGCCTTCTATATGGCATTAACTTGTGGCGCTAAACCCTGTCTACTATTGTTTGTAGAGTGAGTTTGCATCAAAAGGCGTGGGTGGTAGCATGGGATCTCCCATGTACCACCCATGTAACGCCCCTTGGCGCTAAGTAACAAGAAGCAGTGCATTGTGCTGCTTTGCGTACCTTGCAGGGTCATTTCCAGAACAAAAAAAGTTTTGCACTGGAAAGTAAATTATGAGAACTAATATTTTGTGCTGCTTAACATCACTTTTGTGACGCTAACCCAGCACAAATTGTTAGCAAATCTACCCCTTAAAGTTCATGGTTTCAAGGGCTATATGTACGAAACTCATGAATATCGATTTCCTAATTATGATTTTCTGCTAATAGCTCTTAGTAAATCATTATTTCTAATGTCTGAAACTCTTTTGAGTTTCATTAGCGATTCCTAATCAGTCACAAATAGATCTACCTCATGAATTCTAATTATGTAGGTCGCAATTTGTGCCCCATTTGGAATCACAGCCATCTCAGGGATGGTGGCCTGCTGGGATAAACAGACCACCATGTATGTGATAGCTATTAGATAAAGCAATCTTTTTCTTTTTAAATGCAACCCATTTCCGTAGGGATGCGTTTAAAAAGCAAAAAATGAAACTTCAAAATTAATTTTTTTAAGAGTAGGTAGTGATCCATCGGACTATTGCCTGCTCTTAAAAAATATTTTGCCAACCACCTTGGGGACCCCTTCCCATTTGCAAATGGGTTACCATGAACTATTTACCGTAAATTGTGAAATTTTTGCAACCGCATCCTGGTCACAAAACATTCGTACATACCATTTTGACTCGGTATTTGGAAGGACGTCCTCAACACGCCCCTTCCAAATGCCAAATCGCAAAACCCAAATTTCAATTTGGTAACAAGCTACCAAATCTCAATTTGGACTTTGTACACCTCAAAAAGCATTTCATAGGTTGCAAATGGCTTGATTCTGCTAATAGGATCATTTGCGACCTTTAAAATGATTCATACATCTAACCCCTACATTTGTGTTTTTCACATTCCTATATTCTCTTGCACTCTACCATACAGAATTCACAAGTTCATATTGTAAGCCCAGTTCTCCTGGGGGATACACTCTGAGCTTCCATATTCATTTGTTTAAACTATAATGCTGTTGAGAATAAGAACTAAGGCACTCTCATCTACTATCTTTGTAGTCTTTTCAGTAATGTGTATGTCACAACATAAAACTGAGATACAACCCATTAAAATCACGCCCGTTTTTGGAACTGTTTTACAGTTCTTCTCTACCCATGAGTGCCATTTCCTGTGTGTGAGCCCACATGAAGTAAACTTTGCATGACTTTGATCACAGATATTTAGGGTTTATCTCCTTTTTCACTTTTGTAGCTTGTTAAAATATGCCTGCCTCGCGGATCTAAATACGCTTCATGCACATCATCCTGTAAGCAACATGTTAAGCAAACGTACACATTTTCATTTTATTATCCCAAAGATTTTCAATGACTTTTATGCCTCCACTGCTACATGATATTCTTATTAATTCTGGGGACAGGCCCATTTACCAACCAGTGAAACAAATATTCCCTTGGGTTATGAAAGGTACAGGATACAAGGTTCAACTCACAACTAGGTCGTACCTCACAAGGCAAAATAATACAATTCATCAAGGAAAATCCCACCTAATATTTGAATCAATTGCTAAATAGCACTGAAGGTATATACAAATCTTTTATTGTTAAAAAACTAGTTACAATGTTAAAATTTCAATACACTCCTATTTATCACAGTTTTATGCAAACCAATTGATAAAAACATTTCATGAAAACAATAAATGTAAAATTTCCAATTACAATCAGTTTACACAATATACCATGACCTATATAGAGAACAATAGTTAGACAGTATACTTTGTCTTTCATAGGAACATATCCAATGGGACAGTTTACAAACCTGGCCTGGATACACTCATTTTTGTATCTGCAGGTCAAAATGTTCCCTTAGATTATGTACAATGATGTGTCGACTCGTTTCGATGGGTTTGATTATTATTCCATCTTTATCAAGACAATAGTTAGTTTGCTTCTCTCTGTATTCCTTATTGTATAGCTTGGTATACATGCCCTCTTGAGTCAAACTTTATAAGTATGTTCAGTTCTTCTACTGATTAAAACAGTTTTCTATTCGATTTCTCGTCAGTTAATGCAGATACTCTGCTTAGTGCACTCAAAGTACTTATACGTTAACTTCCTTTTGGCCAACCCGAGGGGTTGCTTCAATTTCCTGCCAAGTGGCTACTGTATTTAGATGCCTTAATTACGTATTCACTTACTTGTATACTCTCCTGTGTCTGTTCGTTCACAAGGGTATAGGGTCTTTTTTTATTCTTCCCCTCCTCTAACTTGTTGCACTCTTTAACTGCAGAGAATCACCGAACGATTGCTCCTCTTTGTGGGCTCATCATTGTACATAATCCAAGGGAAAAGTTGGACCTGCAGATACGAAAATGAGTGTATCCGAGCCAGGTTTCTAAATTGTCTAATAGGATATGTTCCTTTGAAAGACAAAGTATACTGCCTAACTATTGTTCTCTTTTTAGGTCATGGTATATTGTGTAAACTGATTGTATTTGGGGATTTTACATTTATTATTTGTATTAATTGTTTTTATCAATTCTTTTGCATAAAACTGTGATAGATAGGAAGTGTATTGAAATTTTAACATGGTAACCAGTTTTATTAACAAAAAAAGATTTTTGTATTACTTCAGTGCTACTTAGCAATTGATGCAAATATTAGGTTGGATTTTCCTTGATGATTGTATTAATGAGCGCCTTGTGAGGTACGACCTAGTTGTGAGTGAAACCTTGTATCCTGTTCCTTTCATAACCCAAGGGAATATTTGTTTTACTTGTCAAGAGTACCGTACTCCCTTGGATACAACAAGGGCTCTCTCTCTCCTTTTTACATACCATTTACCAACCACCCATATGTTTCCATGTCAGTTATATTTCCCTCCAATTTATGTTTCCACTTTGCAACACTACTCCCCAAATGAGAAATCTAGGTATTTAGGCTTTGAATTATCCCTACAATTTGTGTGAAATTAATTTCTCCCCCCCCCCTTTTCTTGTGGCTATCACATACAGCTCTCAATAACTTGATTTTCTAACCCATTGACATTTGCTCTGTCCGGATTTGTTGAAAATCATATTCGTTTATGTAATTGAGGGAGAACGGTCTGCACAACTGAATTGATTGTAACCTGTGGCTGTCAAGATGGGACCTATATAGAATTTTTCAGTCCCTTTATTTGTCAACTTCAAAACAGAGACACTATTAATACATGAAACATTATATGTAGATCTATACAATTTCTTATGGATTATGACTTTTTGCATTAAGCATATACTTATGTATAGCTCTTCAACAATCAGCTCAATAATGTTAGATTTTTTGGCGTGTTCTATTTCGTACACTAAAAGGGGTGATTAATGTGTTTTGCTACTTATGAATTTGCCTAATCTGAAAGAGACAATCAGTTATAGATTCCTTACCTTGTGAATTACCCCCAGACGTCAGACTGGATCCAGAGAATGTTTTCATCAGCAGTACCCCTGTGCGTCAAAAGGTGGCATCGGTCGGCTCCTCGTTCGCCGTTGGCGTCGTGGTGACTGGGAAGACGTCACGGCAGCTACTTAGACGCCACCCTCGCTGCTGAGATCAGTTCTTTCTTTTTCCGTGCCAGCCAGCCCAGATCCGGAGGGAGCGGCACCTCCAGTCACCTTTTAACTTACTTTTTTGCTGACTTTTGTCTTCGACTCCAGGTGGATGTCAGGGATGCCCGATTTCAAGACTTGCGGTTCCTGCCGAAAACTGATGTCGGTGATGGATCTGCACCGCGTGTGCCTGTGGTGCCTGTTATGTGACTACGATCCCAAGTTGTGTTTCAACTGCCAGACCATGAATTTGAAGTCTTTGCGGGAGCGGTCCCGAAAGCTTCTCGAGGCCCGGCAGTCTGCTCTGCGCCATTCGAGGTCCCGGTCATGCGGAAGGTCGCGGGACTGGTCGCGGAGCCACCACCACCACCACCACTCGTCTTCGAAGTCTTCGCACTCCTCAGATAAGTCGAAGTACATGAAGAAGTTGAAGAAGCATTGTCGCTCTTCGAGTTCACCGTGTCCGTCGGCCGACATGACGAGGGATGCGGGTGGTGCCCCTGTCGCAGCTTTGCGTATGGAGCCTGAAGGGTGGGCTTCAAGTTTCCATCCCTTTCCGGGACCCAGAGCGACCCCTGCCCAGCTTCAAAGTTTTTATGAAGTGATGCATGCCATTGTCAGGACTGGTCGGTGTAGTTTCCCTAGCTGCCTAAATCTGAGCCTTGTAGGTGGCAAAAGGCACAAGAAGTTTTATGCCAGACTTCATAGAGTTATGTCTTGCAGTGTAGTTTCCTTCTGGCTTCGATGTCTGCTTTCCGCGCTGCGGCGGAATTCCAAGATGGCTGCTCGCGTTAGCACATTTGGGTGCCGTTCTAGTTTCTGGTCTGCTTGTCCATCGCAGCTGTGTTCGCGCTCGCTCGCGTGAACCTCTAAGCACTTTAACTGAAGTTTTCGGTCGAGAGGCTGCTTTCCTGTGAAGGGGCTGTATTCAGAAGTGGAGAAGGCTAATAATTTGGAGAAGATCTATTCCCTGAATGTTTGGTTCACAGTAGGTAAACACTGTGAAACAGATGAATTCATTTTTGTGTATTTTTCCTGAGTGGAGATTATTTTCGTCAGCTATTCTTGAGGGTACAAGGTAGCGGAGCCTTAATTTCATAGAAGAGAGGTTTATCACTAGGAAGCTTCTAGTCTCTCGACTGGTGAAGAGGAATAAAATTACCTTTGAACTATATCAGTGTCCGTCTTTTGAGGCAAGCCTGCATCATACGGAAGGACCACAACCACACCGCAGCCACGCCCACTGGGGCTGGTTTGAGGCGAATAAAAGAGTTGCACATTGGAGCCCTGCTTTTCGAGTGAAGCGCCAATGATTAAGGGTCAAAGCCCGAAACGCGTCTGGCGGTGAAGCACGAGGACTGGTTTCACATTACACTGACTGCTGCCTTCATTAAAATAAGTGAGAGATCGACCAACCTTTGTGGCTCTTCCTTGGGGGCAAAACTTTTGTTGATGGATATATATATATATATATATATATATATATATATATATATATATATATATATATATATATATATATATATATATATATATATATATATATATATTTATTTATACTTACCATCCCTCCGGCTATTCATTCTTCAAGAGAGTCAAGAAGAGGTTCCGCAATAGAACCAAAAGACTTATGTCTACTGCAACAAGAAGTGAAAAGAATATCGACATGGTTATTTCAAAGGCTGAAACAAATTTAAATACAGGTAACAGCGGTGCAATTTAGAGAAAGAGTTAGAGGGAATTTAGTCCAAGGTAGTCACAATTGTTATTTCTTCATAGAGTCCAACCAGGAGAACTCAACCTATCTGTAGTGAGAAGCATTACATCACAACAGCAATCAATATACAAGAGAGCAGCTAGCCACAGCTTGAGGACAGGTAGTCTAGAGGGTGGTATTACGTTTTGGGATTGCTTTCTGTTATTGTGGTTACAAGTTGTGCTTTGTTACATGAAACAACCAGAAGTCTAGCACGAATTCCAGTCCTGAAGAGGAGTAGCAGTGGGGGTCTCTCTTTTCTTCCCAATCCCCTTTCTCCCTCTTTGCTGCGTGTGAGCTTTACTTCGCAGTAGAGGAGTTGGGGATTGAGGAATTTTCTTCTGCTCCTGCGGAAAAGCAAGTTCTGGTTCAGGTACTGACAGCCATCTTTGGGCAGCCTGACTCCACTGGAGTGCCTTCAGGCCCCTCGGACCCGGCTGGGGGCCCTGGGCCTTCGACAAAGGCTGCTTCAGCCTCAGCACTACAGGGTCCCCTTGAATCCAGGCCTGGATACGAATTGGTGCTGGTCGACCTCATACCACTTCCACAGCCGCCGATTCAACCAGCACCATACCTGCAGCCGAAGCAGGTTGTGTCCCCAGCCGGCGTCGTCTGGATCTCCTCTCCAACGTGGACACGGAGCCAGACCGACGTTTACCGATGCTGGATCCGTTGCCGACGGGTACTTTTGTACCCCTGTTCCACCCTGGTTCCTTCAGGCTAAATTGGCAACCAGAGGACAGTGAGGAGGACTGGGAGGGGTCTGCAGACCCTTTAACTGACCAGCTGGAGTATGATCTAGACTGGAGAGAGGAGTTGGGGGATGCAAGTGGTCTGAATACCTCCCCAGACCTTGGCATGTTGTCTCCTCCTACCGTGGCTACGGAGGAAGGAGCTTCTCACGTTCTGGTGTTGCATAGGGCAGCTGAGGCTCTCAACCTCAAGCTACGTAGGGTGGCGGTCAGGACTAACCTCCTGATAGAGGTGCTTCAACTGGCAGTGAGCTCTTCAGAGCCCCTGCTGCCATTTAATGAAGTCCTAACTGACATCTTTTTCGGTACCTGGTCCAGGCCCAACACAGGGGCTCCTTAAGATAAGATGATTGCCCGACGCCACCGCCGGGCCCGGGCAACCCCACTTTCCTCTCCCAATACCCCACCCCTGAGAGCTTGGTGGTCCAAGCCTCAACGTCCAAAGGTGCATTCCCTAACACTCCATCTGATAGGGAATCCAAAAAGCTGGACTATATTGGGAAGAAGATGTTTTCTTCCTCCAGCTTGTGACTTCGGTTGGTAAACATTGCATGTCTGTTGGGCCCCTACACCCACTCTGTGTAGGATACGGTAGCTCAAGTGCTGCCTCAGTGCCCAGAGGAGGCCCTTGCCGTTCTCCTCCGTGCCGTTGCAGAGGGGAGAGATGCAGCCAAGTTTACCATACAATGTGGACTGAACACCGCTGACTCACTAGGCAGGACAATTTCAATGTCGGTAGGTCTTCGACGCTACGCCTGGCTGAGGTCAACGGGTTTTTCCGGGGATGTTCATGCTACCCTAATGGACATGCCTTTGATGGTTGTCGCCTGTTCGGCAACAAAGCAGACAACACGCTAGACTCTCGGGCTACGGCCAAGTTCTTGGGCCTCGCCACCACCCGCCCTGCACAGTCTGCTTTTTGCCCTTTTCATGGCTATGGTAGGGGTGCCTCACCACGTTCCACCCAGAGCCACAGGCTGGTGCAAGCTGTTCAGCCCCTGTGCGGCCAGGGCCATGGGACCCACCTATGTGGGTATGGGGCCACTAAGCGGGCCAGTCCACCACTGCCCACTCTGCAGCAGCCTCCAAACCCTCCTAGACTGACCTTTCACGCCCACCAATCACCAGTGGGCAGCAGGATGTGCCCACTGGTGCACCAACACGTCGGACAGGTGGATTTTGCAGATAGTATGAAGGGGCTACTCCCGCCCTTACGCGACTACCCCCCCGGCCCTGCCACCTCAGTACCATTGAATGTCGGAGGATCATCTGGTCCTTCACAAACAGGAAGTTACAGCTTTCTTGGCCAAGGGAGCAACTGAGCGAGTTTCCACCACAGAAGTAGAGAGTGGTTGCTATTCCCACTACTTTCTGGTGACCAAGAAGGACAAAGGCCTGCGTCCTATCTTGGATCTCAGGAACATCAACCGCTTCCTCCGGAAGGAGAAGTTCAAAATGTTGACGCTAGCTCAGGTTCTGTCTGACTTTGACCCTGGAGACTGGATGGTAGCGATAGACTTGCAGGATGCTTACTTTCATATCCCCATCCTGCCGGTCCACTGGCATTACCTGCGGTTCATGGTGGGTCACGAGCCCTTTCAGTTTACAGCGCTCCTCTCGGCTGTTCATGAAGTGATGGCGGTGGTCGCAGCTCATCTGCGCAGGTCAGGGGTTCTATTCTTCCTCTATCTTGACAACTGGCTGTTGAAGGCGGGCTCACCCCAGGCAGTCGTCTCCCACCTCCAAACTACTGCGGACTTCCTGCACTCGCTGGGGTTCACTATAAATGTGTCAAAGTCACACCTGACTCCCTCTCTGAAGCTCCTTTTCATCGGAGCAGTTCTGGACATGACGCAGTTTCGGGTTTATCCTTCTGAGCAGCGAGTCCGGGATATTCAGGCTATGGTTCTGATCTTTTAGCCTCTATCCCGGCTTTCAGTCAGAATGACTCTGAGGCTGCTGGGCCTCATGGCCTCCTGCACCCTGCTGGTTGATCATGCCAGGTGGCATATGCAAGCTCTGCAGTGCGACCTGATGTTCCAGTGGGCACAGAATCCGGGGAACCTGTCCATGCGTTCACATCTCGGAGGGCACTGCACGTCAATTGCAGTGGTGGCTAACAAACCAGGGTTGGGTCAACTGCAGATCCCTCTCCCTTCCCCAACTGGAGTAAACAGTGGTGACGGATGCATCACTTCTGGGGTGGGGCGACCACATGGGAGATGTGGAGATCAGAGGCCTCTGATCTCTGGCAGAATCTGGGCTCCACATCAACCTTCTGGAGCTTCAGGCGATCCGTCTTGCACAGAAAGCATTCCTTCCCTCTGTCCAGGGAAGAGTAGTGCAGGTGTTCACGGACAACAACACAGCCATGTGGTACTGCAACAAACAGGGTGGGGTGGAGTCATGTACCTTATGTCAAGAGGCTCTCAGTCTCTGGACATGGCTGGAACATCAGGGCATATCCCTGGTGGTTCAACACCTGGCAGGTTCATTGAGCGCCAGGGCGGACAAACTCAGCCACAGATTCATGATGGATCACGAATGGCGTCTTCACTCGGAGGTGGCGCAAGGTCTCTTTCAGCAGTGGGTTGAGCTTTGTTTAGATCTATTCGCCACCGAAGAGAACGCGCAATGTCAGCAATTCTGCGCATTGGAATTTCCAAGGCGGCACTCACTAGTCACCACTTTTCGTCGCAAGTGGAATTGCGGTCTTCTATACGCCTTTCCGCCTATACCACTTCTGCCCAGAATGCTGAAGAAGATCAGGCGGGACCAGGCCCAAGTTATCCTTGTGGCTGCGGATTGGGCATGAAGAGTCTGGTATCCCGGGCTGTTACACATGGCCATTGATCCTCCGACCTGACTGCCTCTTCAGGAGGATCTACTGTTGCAGCAGCGGGGGACGGTCCTCCACCTGAACCTGTCCAGTCTCCACCTCCTTGCATGGAGATTGAGCGGTGACAGTTGACAGCCTTCGACTTTCCTCCCGAAGTCTGTGATGTTATCTTGGCAGCCAGGCGTCCCTCCACTAAGATGGTATACGCCTGCAGATGGAACTCATTTGTGGCATGGTGTACAGCAAAGGTTGTGGATCCCCTTTCTGCCCCTCTTTCTGAGGTTCTCTTGTTCCTCCTTTCTTTGGGCCAGCAGGGCTCTGCTCTGGGCACACTTAAGGACTATTTCTCAGTCATTTCAGCCTTTCTTAGGCTTCCTGATCAGCCTTCTCTTTTCAAATACTCTGTTGTAAATTGCTTCCTTAAGGGCATTACTCATCTGTTTCCTCCTGGTCCCTTTGTAATGCCTCAGTTGGACTTGAACTTGGTTCTTACTGACCTTATGTGCACTCCCTTTGAGCCGCTTTATAACTTTCCTCTCAGACTTCCTATTTTAAAGACTGCCTTTCAGGTTGCCATCACCTCTGTTCGCAGGCTGAATGAGCTCCAAGCTCTTTCTTCAAAGTATCCTTTTCTGACTGTTCATACGGACAGGTTCGTCCTCAGAACCAGACCTTCTTTTCTTCCCAAGGTGGTTACTTCTTTCCGCATTGGTCAAACCATCACTTTGCCCACCTTTTTTGTGCCTCCGCATCCTTCTAAGGAGGAAGAGAGGCTCCACTGTCTGGATCCAAAACATGCACATTCCTTTTATTTGTATTGCACCAAACAATTCCGGGTGGATGACCAGCTCTTTGTTGGCTAAGTGGGCGCCAAAAAAGGTCGGGCCGTGCACAAATGGACCATGTCCAGGTGGGTAGTTTTGTGCATCAAAGCTTGCTACTCTTGGGTGAGGAAGGAGCCTCCAGTGGGATAGAGTGCCCATTCCACCAGGGGGATGGCAGCTACCACTGCTTTGGGACGGAGTGTCCTGCTCAATTACATCTGTCAGGCAGATACATGGGCATATCTGCACAAGTTCACAAAACACTACTGCCTGGACAGCCAAGTCTGAAAAGATGGCTTATTTGGCCATTCTGTTCTCCAGGAATTTCTGGTGTGAACTTGGTTCGCAGACCCACCAATGGGGTTGGTATTGCTGGGGTATCTATTCACAAGGTAAGGAATCTATAACTAATTTTCTCTTTCAGATGAACAAGTTACTTACCGTCAGTAACGATATATCTGTAAGAGACATAGATTAGTTATAGGTTCCTTACCGCCCAACTTAGCCTCCCCATTCTGCAAACAGACTTTTAGGGTCAGGGAATCCTTTTCAGGGCCCGAATTTTGTGCACCAGTGGCCAGTGTCTTGCCTGGCTCCGCACTTCTATCGTGGAATGTCATGTAAAAGAACTGACGTCAGCGTGCGAGGGCGACATCTAAGTAGCTGTCACGACGTCATCCCGGCAACCACAATGCCAAAAACTAATGCGGAGCTGACCGACACCACCTTTCGACGTGCAGGGGTACTGCTGATAATTTGTTTTTTTTCGGATCCAGTCTGACGCCTGGAGTAATTCACAAGGTGAGGAATCTATAACTGATCTATATCTCTTACAGATATATCATTACCGAAGGAAGTAACTTGTTCTTTAGGCTGAATTTATATATGTTCAATTGAAATAAATGTTCCACAGTGTGTAGTAATGGATAGTGTGTTTTGGTTATGCTACATTTTCAAGTGAAATACCATATTATACTAGATGGATTCCATCTCTGTTAATCACTCCTTTCCCCCTCCCTGCACCTTCACACATATTCTCCCCAGAGGTTTCGCAGAGCACAGACAATCTGATGTGGTATGATTTATTCCATTATTATGACTATATATTGCTGTTGATTAACTCTTCCTGTTCCATGGGATATTTAACATCCTCAGTCTGGAGATATGCAGTTTCACAGTCTTAAGTGAAAATAGCACCAAAAAGCACAAAACGCCAACTGCGGTTATCTAGTCATGCCAGACCAGGACAAACCCACAAGTTCAAGCTGACTCCAAGGGAGCATGGGCCTGGTACAGGACCGAGTTTGGCCTCTGGAAAGTATACCTGGTTTTGCTTGAACTGAGATGTGAGGTCCTGCATCGAACTGCATTGAGTTGCTTAAGTTCCGATGAGGCCGCTGATAAGGAGTTGTGAGTGCTGTGTTGAGTTGGATCACACTGCGCTGGTTCAAATGAGGCAGTAGCTTAGGAGGCGTGAGGTGCTGGGTTGGGAGTTCCTGCATCGAGATGCATCGCGCTGTGTCAGTGACAATGAGCAGCTGGTCTGGAACTGCGAGGTACAGCAATGCGAGTTACTGCATCACCATGTATTGAATTGCATTGTGCTGCTTCAGTTCTGAGGGATCCCACAGTTGGGCCAGGAGGAGTACACTCTGGAGATAGCCAAGGGTCCAGGACACTTCGGAATCAGGACTCACTCCTGCTGAGCCCAGTAGCATGGCACTGGCAGGTCAGTTGAGTCTGCACAGCTGGGCACATGCAGGACAGGTCTCTGGAGCTGGTCATGTCTCTGTAGCTCAGAACCGACGGCCATTCAGCTACCTCTTGGAGTCAATGTGTTTGTTATGGGGATAAGAAGCAGGTTCACTCTTCCTCCCTCAGACATCAGGACAGTCTTTGCAGCAGGGCAGGCCTTCCAGCAGCTGGGCAGCAGGGCAGCCTGGTAGTCCTTCTGAGTCTTGCACAGGTTCATAAGTGATCTGGAGAATTGGTGTGAGGGCCCAATATTGATCTCTCTCACAAAAGGTATGGGGCTGGTAATAAGGATCAAAAACTGGAACAAAAATCTGGTGCAGAAGCATTACTTTTTAAAGATGAGAACCCCCACTCAACCTAGGGTGACATGCTTCATCATTGGGTCCCCTATTCACGCTAGGACCGCAAGGTACCCTGTGTGGGCTACAATTCACCCTAGGGTGAGGAGCAGGAGGGTTTAGTTTTTAGTCATTCCTTTATAGAAGTTTATTAGGGAGGGAGGGGCAGTGTGCATACAAAAGATTATATAGTGATTGTGAGTTAAAACTACCTCTTGGTGGGTAGAATAAACTTTATTCTGGCACACCCCAATGGGTAGGATTAAAACCAAGCTAAGTGAAACAGGGGCATGGATTTTCTCCTATTTTATTTTGTAGTCAACATTTTACTGCCTTGATCTGCCCAGCTGGTGCATGGCATTCGTCAGGACAAAAGAATGAGTCACTCTGCTCAAAAAAATGTGTGAATTATACTTCCAAAATTATAGTTGCTATCCTGTGGTACTGGCATTTAGTTGGTTCCACAGTGTGCATAAGTACAATAACATATATTCCACCTTCAGCAGTCCCTTCAAGGCGAATCGGGGCTGTAAGGGCATATAAACATGATAGTAAGGTTAACTATGTCAACATCATCCATGTTTTATTCACCGTGTACACACACTCACTCTCTTAGTGGCTTCACAACTATCTATAGCATAGGAGGTCTTCTTTTTATTTATGTATTTATTTATTTATTGGATTGTCATTGGCCCTTCATATCTCAATAAAGCTCTGGAGTATTGTCTCTCAAAATTAACTATACATACAAATAGGAATACAAGGTATAAGTTGTCCAAATAAAGAAAAAGAAGTAAAGAAACATCATATGGCACTATTGGCACGTGTTGAAAGGGAAGAAGAAAGAAACCCTAACCTGCAGGACAATCGGCTTGCTCAACATTGTGACAAATGTGGTGTCCGGATCTCAATATGCTATGTTACATCTAATTCTGTCAATGAAACATCGCCCGCTTTACGGACAAACCAAAACACGAGTTACACATCGAAAGCCTTGGTTTTCATTGTTACATCTAGAAAAATTAGCGAGATAGAAAAGCAGGCAGGCGTCTTATCGGGTTCCTCTCGACCTCCAACTTTTAGTATGGCTGGTAGGGACGGAACGCTGGGAGACACTGCCCTTTCAACTCGACTAAACACAAGTGACGCCCAAATGTCGGTAGAAAGGGAGTCATGTGAAATGTAGTTTAAAACCTCAAAAAGAGTGTCTGGCACTTCAGGAGCAACACATTGTAAATGTTGTCTCACAAACAAATCAGTAGTTAATAATTGTGAGAAGTTGGCCTGGTATATGATGTCCACTATTCTTGTGGGCACCTTGCACCAGTCCAAAGGACCCTTATTGATGGTAGGTTATAAAGTCAAGCTTATAGAAAGCTATCCTAGTGGTAGCTGTGGAGAGCAGCCTTCAGGCTAAGAGTTATTGGTGAGTTAAGCTAGTTGTTTTACCAATTATAATCTCTTGAATGATCAAATGAAAACACACCACACAAGGTATATATCAAATATATATGTATTTATTCTAAACACAACCCCTCTGGACTCTTTATGAGGTTAGAGGTAAAAGTACAGTACAAGGAACTTAATTAGCATTCGATAAGTTGCACAGTATACATTATGCCCTAGGGGCCTCACAAACCATATACTAAAATAGTGGTAAAAGAACTACATGAGAGTTAGAAAGCAGGCCTAGGGTCTGTAGAACCGCTAGGACTACCTAAAATCACTAAAGGTTAGGATGCAGGAGGCCCACGGGGGACGTGTGCAGTGTCTAAACACAGCCGTGGATCACTATTGACTTTCTATGGGAAACAAACAAGTTACAATTTTAAAGATTAAGGGCACTTCTAGGTGAACTACGATGGAACCCTTTTAGACTAGAACACTTCAAGAGTCAAGACCCACGGGAGCACCAGAGTACTCCTGTTACCTCACCCAGGGAAGCCGGGTGCATAGGTTTCTTTTGGTGCAGGGTTTCGTCGTCGATTCCAATGGAGAGCTGCGAAGAAATGCTGCAGGCGACCAGAGGAAAAGTGTCCGGGTGGATCCAAGGGTGGATAGGAGATGTAAAGAACCTGAAAACAGAGGAGACAGAGTCTGGGTCACTAGCCAGTGAGCAGGATGGCGATAGGAAGATGCCAGCCGATATCGGGTGATTTATTTATTTATTTAACTTATAAAGCGCACTATCACCAAAAAGGCATCCTGGCGCTGTTGACTCAAGATAAGAAAGAACAGGAAGATGAACCGGAGCCGACATCCGACTAGATTTAGGAAACAGCCAGGTTTTGAGTCTCCTTCTAAAGACACACAGATCACTAACTTGTCTTAGCTCCAGAGGGAGTTGATTCCAAAGTTTGAAAGCAGCGTACCCAAAGGTTTGACCACCTGCCCTGACTTTCCTAACTCTGGGAGTTATCACAAGTCCTGCCAAAGAAGAGCGAAGGCATCTCGCAGGAGCATACCACTCAAACTTTCTCTGCATAGACACAGGCCCCACCCTATGCAAGGCTTTAAACACTATGCAGAGAGACTTGAACTGGACTCTTTGTCTAAGCGGAAGCCAGTGCAGTTCTGCCATAGCCGCTGAAGAGGCAGATCTTCTAGGCCACCCCAAGGCCAATTTGGCGGCTGTAGACTGAATCCTCTGCAACCTGTCAAACAAAAATTGAGGAGACTCGACAAACAAAGCATTGCAATAATGAAGTCTACTAAGAATAGTGCTACGAACTATCAAAGCCCGAGCATGAGATGGAACCAGAGGAAGGATCTTCCGCAGAGACCTGATGATAGCCAGACAACAGGTCACAGTTTTCATGACCTGTGATTCCAGAGTAAGTTTGAAATAAAACAAGATGCAGAGATTACGGACCTTCTTCACAGGTTGAACCATGGACGAGGTAGTGGCCGGCCAGAAGTTACATGGCAAGGCAGAGGGAATTCTGTCCCTCGGATAGTAGAGCATTTCAAGTGAAAAGGTGAAACTTGTCTCTTCAGCCACGAGAACCAGGAGGTGTCGACGACAACCAGGAGCTGGATTCGAGCTGTACCACAAAGGATCTAGTTGACTGCAGTGTCGGAATCCGGATTGGACCCAGCAAGCCTTGTCAAATGCAATCCACGCAGGATGTCAAGATGGGATTCGGTGCAGATCAGCCAGATCTGAGGAACTACTCCTTTGGAGAGGAGTGGGAGCAAGTCTGGAGCAACCAGAAAAGCTCAAGAAATCAAAGATGGCCCTTCGTGGGGGCTCACTAGCCAACGGACTAGGAACTGCGAAGGGACCTCAAGCGGAAATGCCAAAGCGGGCCCACGGGACCTCTGAGCTTCGGTGCAAAAGGTGCTCGTGACAGGGGCTTCAAATACCCCAATGCACAATTTCGGGATACCTCTGGAAGTAGGTGCAGTAGCAAAAAGGCAGGATGTCAGGAGTTCTGGTCCCACATCTCTCGTGTCCGCTACAGGTGTCAGCTTTGCTGGGATCGCAAGCCAGCGTCAGAGATGTCTGGAAGTCCATGTCCTGTGTCGCAGATTCTTCGGCATCCGGCGGGTGCCTCAAAAATGCAGACTGGCAAAGATGCTGTTGGTGCCTGTTTGGACAGGGTGGTCACTCCTTGACCACAACGGAGATTTCTTCCGTCTTCCAGTTGATATGGAATGTCGAAGGTCCAGAAATGATGTATCAGTTTCATCCAGGGTAATCTAAAGTCCTAGGGACTGAGGTTCTATACTTATAGCAAGTTTAGGGGTTGGACTAACTCTAAGGTCCCTCCTATGGGTGGACCTGGGGAGAGGGTGGTTACACCCCTTTCCCTTTGTCCAGTTTCGCACCAGAACTGGGGCTGAGTGCCCTAGCAACTAGTTTGAACTGGGAAATGCTTGGAGCACCTTGTGTGCCCCAGGCAGTGTCTGAAAAGCATTCATTGAATGCAACCCACCCTGCCTCAATACACTAAAGCCTGTCTGGGGAGGTGCTGGCACCTCCCTGGACAGGAAACCTATCGTCCAGGCCTCCCCTGCCGGAGTTTCGACCAGCAGCAGGAGGGCAGACTCGTGTCTGTCGCAGCAGCATCCATTTTGTGATGCTGGGGCTCTGTTTAACTTTAAACGGTTTACCAGTAACTACATGTCTTCTCCCTCTGGAAGGGTGGAATGCTACCGCCGCCGCCAGAACTGGTGGGGGTTAGTGTTCCAAAGTGTTTAACACCTTACACAACATGTTTTGATAAAGCCAAACCAAAGTTAGCATTAACCGCGAGGATTATAATGCATTTAAGAGTATATGCTATGGCTATATCATAGAACAGCTATAAGGAGATGATTCCAAAAGCTGCAGAGGTACTCAGCTCATGCTAGGGCACCCTCTCACACAAAACCAAGCACTCTGCCTCCAGGATTGTCAAGGCCTGCCATAGGAGTGACTTATAGCTTAATATGTGTGTGTATATATATATATATATATATATATATATATATACATATATTTATTCACACACATATATATATATTCACTGAAAAAACCATAGGTTAGAGACCATATATAGTTAGCTGGACATTTTATTGACATAAAACCAATGAAATTCCATATATAGTTAGTTGCACTAACTATATATCGCGCACCCGCAATCCACTGCTGATGATGTCACATATTACATCATTCATGACATGGTCAGTGACATCACTGATGACATCACTGATGACATCTCAAATGACATCACTGATGACATCACTGATGACATCTCAAATGACATCACTGATGACATCAACTAGTGTCTGTGTGTTTTTGTAAAGTTTAAATATGTTTTACATATTGAAGAATGAGTGGATGTATGGAAGACTGAGTGTGTGTGTGGCTGGCTGGGAGGTGTGTGACTCTGTGCATATCAATGTGTACTTGTATCAGTGATTGTATAAGAGAGTAAGTATGTGTTAGTATATGTGTGAAAAGTATGGTGTTCTGTGTTTAACTGTATAGATGAGGAAATCGAAGTGTGATTGATTCTTCACAGGACTGACTAGGTGTATGAGTGCATATGATAGTGTTGTAATAATGAGTGACTGTATGTATGAGTGATTGTATAGGTGAATGAGTGAATGTGTGTGTAGCCGTAGGAATCAGTGAGTGCGTATGTAGTAACTGGTATTGGTGTGTCATGATGTCATCAGTGATGTCATTTGAGATGTCATCAGTTATGTCATTTGAGATGTCATCAGTGATGTCATCAGTGATGTCACTGAAGTATGGTGTTCTGTGTTTAACTGTATAGATGAGGAAATGGAAGTGTGATTGATTCTTTACAGGACTGACTAGGTGTGTGAGTAACTCCATGGATGAGTGGCAGTGTGTGAGTGTCTGCATAGGTGTATGAGTGCATATGATAGTGTTGTAATAATGAGTGACTGTATGTATGAGTGATTGTATGGGTGAATGAGTGAATGTGTGTGTAGACGTAGGAATCAGTGAGTGCGTATGTAGTAACTGGTATTGGTGTGTCATGATGTCATCAGTGATGTCATTTGAGATGTCATCAGTGATGTCATCAGTGATGTCATTTGAGATGTCATCAGTGATGTCATCAGTGATGTCATTTGAGATGTCATCAGTGATGTCATCAGTGATGTCACTGACCATGTCATGAATGATGTAATATGTGACATCATCAGCAGTGGATTGCGGGTGCGCGATATATAGTTAGTGCAACTAACTATATATGGAATTTCATTGGTTTTATGTCAATAAAATGTCCAGCTAACTATATATGGTCTCTAACCTATGGTTTTTTCAGTGAATTTTCAAGGTTTTGTAAATGCAAATTCCTAACTATATATGGTCTATTACCTATGGTTTTTTCAGTGAATTTCATTGGTTTTTTAAAAGCTAATATCTATAGCTGTAAAATATATTCTTTATTACGTGACGTATCACGTAGCCACGTGAGACGCCTCATGACGCGTCGCATAACCGTGACGTATCGGCTCTGCAGCGCAAACAAAACCCGTAACGTAAGCGTGCCGGAGCACGCTTACAGATATATATATTTTTTTTAACCTTAATTAGACAAAATCCACACGTGCACATATCTTGAGGCCTTGCAAAGGCACATCAAACAAACAGTCCCTACAATTTTGCCAAGTTTGCTGGAAATCTATTCCCTTAATTTTTTTTTTACTGTTTCTCTTGGTTTTCCCCTTGTTACGCTTACCGGGACGCTACCCGGTACGCGAACCGGACGCTCCAAAAACACAAGATGGCGGACTCCCGTTACGCTGCCGGTTAGCTGCCCGGTTCGCGTACCGGGAAGCGCCTCTACCGCGAAAAATCGCGGGGGACTTTAATATCCCCCTCATCAATCCTAGGGGGTCAGGAGTGGTCTACCTTGCCCCCTTTCCTTCATTTCCGCCTTCGTTTTTCACCACATCTTGTCTCTCGATCGTACCGAGAGACAAGATGGCGGCCGCTCCGGACTGTTTAGAATGTTGACAGACACCGGAGAGCCAATCAGCTTCGCTTCGCGAAGTTCCGTTACGCGTCAGGTATGCGAACCGGGGCGCTAACCGGAGCGCTGTCACAGATATATATATTTTTTTAAACGTTAATTTCTCAAAATCCACTGGAGCACATATATTGAGACATAGCAAAGGCACATCGGGCAAACCATATCTACAAATTTGCCAAGTTTCATGTAAATCTATTCAGCCGTTCGAGCTAAAAGTGAGTCCAACCGCCCTATGGAAAAATGAATGGGAAAAACGCGTTTTGGGACCCCCCTTTTTTCTCGGCCCCCCCTTGACGAAACCCCCCCAAATTTTCAGGGGCTGCTCAGAAACGAAATGTGCCATTTTCCTGAAAATTTCTGCCAATTCCGTCCCCAAACGCCAAAGTTATTAGACATAGAATTTTCAGAAATCCCATAGAGAAAAAATCCTAACTATATATACCCACTGGCTATCGCCAGTAGGTAATATACATATATAAACATATATAATCTGCATATCTATATAAATATAAATGCATGCATACATATACATATATGCATACATATGCATGTT